>NC_061121.1:103530966-103650085 GCF_002878395.1 Capsicum annuum | reverse complement strand
TCCTACTTGGAAGTGGGAAGAAGTGAACATGGACTTCGTGATGGGTTTTCCTAGAACTCGTCATCAATATGATTCAGTTTGGTTCATTATAGAAAGAATGACCAAGTCATCTTATTTTTTTCCCATTCATACTTCTTATTCAGCCGAGGATTATGCCAAACTCTATATCAGGGAGTTGGTCAGATTAAATGGTATTCCACTATCTATTATTTCAGACAGAGGTACCCAGTTTACCTCTCACTTTTGGAAAGCATTCCAAAAGGGTCTTGGTACCCAAGTTCATCTCAGTACAGCATTTCATCCTCAGACAGATGGTCAAGCAGAAAGGACCATTCAGACTCTCGAAGATATGCTAAGGGTGTGTGCAATTGATTTCAAGGAAAGTTGGGATGACCACTTGCCTTTGATTGAGTTTTTATACAACAATAGCTATCATTCTAGTATTTAGATGGATCAATTCGAAGCTCTCTATGGTAGGAGATATAGATCTCTAATCGGTTGGTTCGAAGTATGTGAGGCCTCAGTTATAGGTCCTGACTTAGTATTCGATGACTCAGAGAAAGTTCAATTGATTCGAGAGAGACTCCGAGCTGCTCAAAGCCGACAGAAGTCTTATGTAGATGTTCGTAGAAAGGATCTCGAGTTCGAGGTCAATGACTATGTCTACCTCAAGATCTCTCCCATGAAGGGAATAAAGAGGTTCAGCAAGAAAGGGAAACTCAGTCGCCATTATGCCAGTCCCTTCAGGATTCTAAGTCGCTTCAGCAAGGTAGCTTATGAGCTTGTATTGCCTTGAGATCTAGCCTCAGTTCATCCAGTCTTCCATGCCTCTTTGCTCAAGAAATGCATAGGTGACCCAACAGTTGTATTCCCTATTCAAAGCATTGATAGTCAGAACAGTCTCTTCTATGAGGAAATTTTGGTCAAAATCTTAGACTATCAGACTCGTAGATTAAGGAACAAAGAAGTCCCTCTAGTCAAGGTTCTTTGGTGAAATCAGTCTCATGAGGGAGATACTTAGGAAGCATAAGCAGATATGCATACCAAGTATCCTCACCTCTTGGCAGGTCGAGCTTAAGGTAACAACTCTCCTTAAGCGTACTCAGTTTTATATTCATGTTCCCATCATAAACTTGGTATCGATTACAGTTGCATATTCAATCATTCATTTATGTATTAGTCCAGTGTATAATCATGCATCAAATATGCATTCTCAATGGCAGAACTCAATTATCAGAAGTCTTAGTTATGCATTCATGAATCAATTACTCATGCATCAGATATGTATGTCCAGCATGATAAATTTAGCTTATCAGTCATGTCCGTTATGAGATTATGTTCCAGTAGTGTATGTCTTGTACGTACTCCAGTTTATCGTCTCTCCTCATTTCAGTCAGTCTCATTCGAGGATGAATGTTTCCAAGGGGGAGATATTGTAATACCCCGTATATTTCTAAGCTAGAAAATTAATCATTGTTCCTGCATATGAAACCTCCTATCCTATGATTCATATTTGAGTACATGAATTAGGATGAGTATCCTAGAGATAATAGAGCTTATGATGTGTTAAGAATGTTCATAAGAGTCACTTAGAGTAAGCCAAGCTAAGAACTTTTGAATCCACCAAGTTTTCATCTGTGATTTCACATAGCTAATCTTTGAATGAGAATAACTTAGTCTATAAGTGGTATTTTGGCAGATTTATACCCTCCAAATTCTAGAGAACTGAATAAGCTTTCCGTCGATACCAAATTCCCCAAAAATGAAAACACGGTGAAGAAGTTATGGCGATTTAAAGTTTCGGCAGTGTTATTTCAGTCAGTGGAGCATCGCGCCATAAGCCAAAATGACGTTCGTCAATTTCCAGTATATCTCCGTATTCCAGCACATCGCTATGAGTTTTCAGGTCACAAACGGGAGGAAACGCAATGTCTCCACGTCGCGCCGGGGGCCTAAATTGGGTAATTTTTAGAGAAATTAAGTGACGCATCTAGAGGGGTATTTGGGTCATCTTTCCCCCCTATATAAGTCCCAAACACGGGATTAAGGGCCCAAATCAGCTCTTTATATTAATTTTGTCAAAACTCTCTCAAGAACAACCAAGAACAAGTCTAGGGTTCAATTGGGGGTTTAAAATTTCAAGTTTATTTCACTACTATCTTCACGGATTATTAATCTAAGGTATGCGTAGAGTTCATCTGTGGATCCAATCCATTCATAGAGCTCAAGAACCATGTTTTAAATATTATTTAGTCAACTTTTGTGGTGATATGGGCATGTACATGTTGATGATTGTTGCTTAAATTTTAAGATGATATCTAAAGGTATTTTCATGAAATATATATATGGTTGTTAGTTGAAAACTATGAACTTTAGGTGGTGTAATATGGTACAAGTTATGAAAAATACCTATGCCTTAAATAATGAATGCTAGGTGTTTGATAAAATGCTTGGGATACTAGGAATTTATGTTTATATGGTTCCATGATAGCTAAATGACAAGTCTATGTTAGCTATACACTTAAATATGAATTCCATGCTATTGATATGTTGCTATTGTTGTGGTATGAAGCATGTATGATAAGGATATGTATAATATGTACACAAAATATATCCATGAACTCCCTACAATGTTTAAGATGTTGAATAACTACATGAAGTATAAGATCCCCTACTTATGATATTATGAATTGCGGACTCCAATCTTCTGATCAAGTCATGTTATGTGCGTCAGTTTTGTAATATCGAGTCCTGGGAGTATTTGTACCCAAAAAATATAGTTTTGTGCCTAGAGCCATGTCATGTTGTCATGATAATCTCATTCAAGCTATAATCAATAGAACTCAGATAGTAATGTGACTCAGGAAACCTCAAAAATCTCATGATCTCAGTTAACTCTCAGATAGTAGTACTATTTCGTCAGTCAATGGAAGTCTATTAATCAGTCCATTTACAGTCAATTGAATCATGTTCAGTCTCTTCAGATGGGAGTAGAAGTTAGCATCGAGTAAACCCAAGGATGGGAACTCACCTACCAATTTAGGGTGTGATTCTTAGCAGTCATCCTTACGTTCCAGAACTATGTTGCCAGCATAGCTGAGACATCTTAACCTGTTAGATTAGGGTTGATAAGGTGGCTTAAACTGTCAGTTCAGGGTTCCCACCGCTCTTATTTTGAGTACCTTCCAGCTAAGGGTCACTCACAACTGTCCTTACCAATGGTGCGGTATTGACACCCCTCCAGTTAGGGCAGAGATTGGACCCCATCTTAGCCATGATGGCACACATAGGGCATGTCGGTTAAACAACTACCTCCCACAGTTTCATACTCGGCATTAGTAAAATAACTCAAGAAGTTCTTCAGATATCAGTATACCAGGACTGTTAGATACAGTCAAATTCAGTTATAGCATGGGACTCAGAAAGTTCCATCAGATTCAAGACTGTCAAACACAATCACCCATATTATTAGAAATATAGTTTTAGCCATGTCAGTTATCAATAAACCATGTATTAGCATACAGATTTAGCTATCACGTACTCACGATCTCAGTTACTATGTATGTATATTTGTACTCTTACCTTCATATCAGTTAGTCAGCTATCATTATTCATGCATGTAAACCCTTTGCATTAGCCTACCTCACTCGTATACTCAGTACTCCAGTTGTACTAACACATTTGCACTATGGTGCTTTCTTTTTACGTTACACCATAGGTTTAGAAACACGAGTTCCAGAACAGCAAAAGCAGCTGCATTCGAGGATGATACGATATTATTTTATTTCATTTATTATTTCAGCTCAATTTTGCTACACGAAGTTAGTTGGAGACATGTTCCTTTAACTCCTTATTCAGATAGTGTTTAGAGGCTTTCAGATTTAGTTCAGATTTGATTTAGTTTTTAGTTGTTTTGTGTAACTTTCACCCACACAGATGTTGCTATTTTACAGATTCTTTATTCAGTTGAACCTTATGGCCTACTTGTTCATGTTTTCCGTATTATTACATTATATATTGCAGTACACAGGTACAGATATTGGTCATGGGTTAGCTTGTGCTCCTTTGGGGTCGTAGTAATCGTGTAGCATTCTAATTGAGAAAATCAGGGTGTTACACTCTGATACCAACTTGACACAGCCTAGGCTAGGGACTTGTCATAATGGGCATCCCAAGTTTACCTAGGACCGGGGACCACCCTTTTAACCCAACCTAACTTCCTTATACAGCCTTAGATGAACTGAATCTTGAGAATTAACAAGATTGTGCAATGATCTGATGAAGACTTTGGGATAGGGTCACAACCACGACTGACCCAACCAATTATGCCCATACCAAACCAACCATCCATACCATGCCAAACTTAAGAGAATATTGAAACATAATATGTCAAACCTAAAATGTAATACGATGGAACAATGAGAAATTATGTCTAATGATGCCAGCCTCCTATATTATTCCATTGCAAAGGCTGACATCAATAACGATCCTGCTCACTCTAAGCCCCAGAAGTACCACAAACCCTCTATCTAAGGGAATACAAATATCTAGTTGGGACATGCCCCCAACCATGGCCAAAACTAATATTCGGAAAGGAAATAAAAAGTCTAAGAATGTCCAACATAAAATAATGCCTTTCTAAATGATGGAAGCTCACCACTTCAATCCAATAAGATATCCCCGAATCAAGTATTATGAAGAAGGAGTCGAACGTTCGGTTCCTACATAACATGGGTATACAGCCTCCAGTAAATGGGTTAGTGGATGAACACTACCATAAATCTTGGGATAAGGATAAAGTAATGCCATTTATAAAAACCAAATGAAAACTATCCAATGCGAACAACCATACATATATATAAGTGCTAAGAAAAGGGATCGGTTTTAGCATGCTATTTATAACCTTAACCTAGGTCGTGTAGCTTAGCCGTCCAACCACCCACAAGCCATATGGGTTCATCTCCCCCTACTGAAAGGGTCCCTATGTATGTAGTTGTATAACCAAAAAATATCCCTGGGATGACTAGTAAATCCCTCCAATATAAATGTGACACTCACACATGGTCATCCCCCTCATATTGGTAAATATGAGTTTTTGATTTTGATCCCCCGAGATCTTCACCTTCCATGACTTCGCTGACACTCCTGTACATTAATTCCCAAGTAAAACAAAGTCCAATTAATCCAATTGTCCATTTAATAACCAAGGCTATTTGATAAACTAGTAGTATCAGCATACCACCATACTTGCAAGCATTATCCCTAGCCAAACCATTTAGATTAAGAGGACCCTCGGTGCCCTTTTAATTTATCTTTTTAACCTCTTGGGAGACTACCATGTTCTCCATAAGTACACCAATTATCCTTTAACCTTTGTAAACCATTTGTAGTATTATGCATAAGCTGAAAATAAGCAAGAGTTCCCTTTTAAAAGAGTCAATGCAATAAATATATCTTTATAAGTATTTAACCAAACACCTTGGGGGCATCGTATAACCAAAACCAAATTTCATTACCATTAAACCATCAGCATCCAATTTCATTATCCAAAACCACCATTAAAGCATAGAAAGAATAATTAAAATCATAAGAAATCACAACCAAGCCTTTAAAATCAAAACCGCCAAATCAATGATTGAAAATTAAAACCATTCAAAAGTAAGACCATGAAATCAACCATATAACCTTGAATTTAATTGAAATTACAAGTAGGGAAGAGAATCATGCCTTAACAAAGAAGATTGATAGAAAGAATTCACCACGACAAGCCCCAAAGTAATCCCTTAGTTGAAACCCTAGATCATTTCCCCAAAAGCTCTTGAGAGAATTATGATATGTTTTGAAAGAGATTTTAAGTATTTAAGAATAAAATAATAGGGTAAATAACCTTCTAAATATATTAAAAGTCATGGATCCTTATTAGGTAAGTAGGGAAACGTCTAGAATAGCCCCACTTAAATCTCATAAAAACCCAACATAGGGTTATGACTAACCTCCTTACGAGTCGTAACCTAGCTTACTATTTATACCCATACAATCATAACTAATCCTCAACCATGTATCAGACACTGTCCAATATACGACTCATCCAACTAAGTCGTAACCTTAGCATATGATCTGTATCCATGATTTGTATCCCTGTCAGAATGTAATACCAAGAAGATCAAACATTGACCACCTTAAGAGTCATCTATACGACTCTTACCCATGCTGTACAACTCATACCCTCAAGTCATATCCATTCCAGTGTCTAAGACCATCCCACTAACTAACCCTGGTCAGGTCTTTACCACTCATACCCCAGTTTATAACTCATACCATGAGTTATAATGGGTTCGAAGAATGAGATTCCTGGAAATTTTCTATGGGTCCAAACCTGGGATGCTTCAATATCTCCAGCAAGTTCCTCCCAAAAATCCTATGATCAAGTACATTTATCAGCTTCTTCTTGAACTTTAACTATGTATCGTAAGGTGCCTTTTAATGTGACTGTCTAAAATTATAAATCTCATGCTTCAACTGCAGCATTCTAAAAGGCAGTTAAAATTGGTCCAAAATTATTTCCTCACCTCATTCCAAGTAGTAATGAATCCATGAGGTAGCTCTCCTAACTATAATATCTCTTCACCTGTAAGAGAGAATGGGAACAACCTGAGTTGTGGAGCTTTCTAACTCTCCTTGGTAGATTGTACAAAGTGAAAATCCCAATAAAGTTCATAATGTGCATGTTTCCACCATTAATGGAAAGACCAATAAACACACCCTTTAGATTAAGCAATTAAATAATTGCATTCATAATGTCAAATCTTGTTCCTTTGGCAAATTTTAGAGGAATGATAGTTCCTGTATCAATTAGTTTAATATACCCCAAATCTACTTTTAGATCATCATAAATTGACATGAACTGATAAGCAAGTGGTTGAACTATATCCCTTCTATGTCTATCCATGTTGATTATTGCTCAATGGTCTGCTTTCTCCTGTCTATCCCTCTCTTTAGCATGTTAGGCAAGTTCTAACCTTATATTTTCTTTGGTTATTAACCGATTAATAGTTTCTGTGACAGTTTCTTGAATACCATGTGGAGGTGGCAGATTTAATGCATCTAGGTCATTATGAATTTATTCATGCCTGACTTTATGTTCTTACCCTTTTTATATCTCCATCTTGCGATTCTATAATAAGGTCCAGTAAAGTTTAGGATCAAATGGAATTAGGGGATTTCCTTGACTTCTGGAACTAGGAATACACTAGTTTATACCCAAGAAATAGTAGAAAACCAAAAACTAACAACCTCAACAAACTCAATCAATCAATCTATAACTGTATTTCCCAACAACATTACCAAAATATGATGTCTCCCAAATTACACCTCCTAGAAAGTATAAAGTGATCTCTTGTTAAATATAGAACAAAAAAGGTTAGGGCTGATCCCACGAGGAATAAATCATAAATATATCATGAGTTTGCTGATATAATTGGAAATTACAGAAAGTAAATAAAGGGTTTTGTGAATATGAGAGTACGAGAAAAATAACAATGTTGGGTAATTAGGTTTGTTACCGATTTGAGATGCTTACTATGATTGACTTCATAACGTCACAGACTTATCATGCTCGTATAATTATCCCAGTCCCTTGCATGCAAAATCTAACAAGTTATGTATCACCTAACCGTCTCTCGACCTTTATTTAATTGAATTTCACTCATCTTTTCTCGTATTAGAGTTTCACATTACAAACCCTTGTTCTAGATCTCAGATTAACTATCTCCTCCCGGTTTTAAGTTAATTAGACAAAGGTTGGTAGCTTTAAATTATTTTTGTGGTTTCTTTTTTCTAATATCTACTTCTCTCTCGAGTACGTATCAAATATAGGAGAGTTCCTAACATTTTCAACCATCAATAAAGCAATCAATATGAATGAAATCCCAATACATGCAATAACACCAATTAGAATGACTTTGTACTTTCTCTACTTTTTTAATCCATAAGGGTTCCACAACCCTAGATATAGGTTTTAGCTAATTGTAATTGCAAGAACACACATAGAATTCATAGATGAAATCACAAAAATAGACTTATGAATAATAATAATAAAGCAAAATCTCAAATTAATTTCAAACCCTAAAATCAACAACAATGATTCCAAGATCAATAATGTATCTCAGAAGTCAAAATAATGTAGGAAGTGTATACAGTACGTAAACTGATAACAAAACATCCAATGGGTATATATAGATACATCAAAAACCTATCCTAAATAAAGTATGAAACTTAAGTCGGCACAAATGAAACTTAAGTCGGCACAACTTACGACCCCACTTATAGGCTGTAGGTTTTACCTATGGGGCATAAGTTGGCTTGTGGGAAATAGAGGAATCTTTAGGCTTCAGATCACCAACTTGTGAGGGTAACCTATGGACCACAGGTAGTACCTATTCATCGTATGTAGGGACGTAAGAATCAGAACTCATCAATCAAATTTAGAACCTTTAGAAATCAACCTATGTGACAACCTATGGGCTCGTAAGTACTACCTATGGCTTGTAGGTAGGGCTCGAAGGTATCCTCTTAGCTTTAACTTATCCCTTTTTCTCATTTTCTACTCCAAACTTTGTTTTCCTACAAAATCAACACAAAAGCACATCACATCTAACAAAAATACCAAAGTACTTACATAATTCCTTTTTTGAGTATTGAAAGTGACATGACACTATGGCATATTAAGGATATTGAAAAAATATTCATTTATGTTTGATAATATATGCCTAAGAGTGTTTAATTTTTAAGACAAAGAGACTAACTCGTGAAGTAGTTATGTTGTGGAGGGGAGACTTTCTTTTAGGCTATCTAAGAAGTTAAAAATTTCTTAAAGAGATACATGGGAATGGAAGAAAGAGGTATTTGGGAGGTAAATATGAAGATGAGAGAGATCATGAATGAAGTAGGGGATTTAGAGAGGATAAAAGTAGGGAAAGAGTTAGAAGAGTGAGAGAAAGAGAGGAAAGAAGTTTTAAAAATGAATTAGCCAACTTGGCATTAGCTCAAAAGGTTAGTTAGAGGAAAAATCAAGAGAGTTATGGTTGAAAGAGGGGGGCTATAATATAAACTACTCTCACAGGGTGGAAGTAGCTAATAGAATAAGGAACTTATTAGCATTGGTGGAATTCGATGCAGTATGGCATGTAGGGAAAGAGGAAGTAACGGGCCAGTTATAAATTATTATAAATATTTATTTAAACAAAAAGTAGTGAGAAGGCCTATTATGAGTGGTTTAACATTTGATGAAATTAGAGGAAAGGAGGGTGAGTGGTTAGAGAGGATAATTGATGTGTGAGCAGACTCTAACACATTTAAGGGTTTTAACTGAGAATAATTGCGATATTTTAAGCAACTTTTGTTGTTTTTGATTATTTTACTTTGATATTACAGTAAAATTCATGATGCAAGAAATTTTAAGGAAATGGAAGCAAAGAGATAAAAACTGATGCAAAAGAACTGGAAGTGTGGCTGACGACATTCCTAATAAGTCATCATCCCTATGATAAGTTATCAGAAATCATGTCAGGTGGCTGACGATATTCCTGATAAGTCGTTAGCCCTGTGATAAGATATCAAAAATCACATCAGGTGTTTCAGTGTTAGAAGGATTAAAGTAAAACTGTGATGACATTCTTGATATATCATAACCACTGTGATAAGGCATCAGAGTTGCCGTCAAGTGTAGGCAGAGAATCAAATTTTGAAAAAAGAAGAGATGACCTTTCAGATATGTCGTCACATATCTGATAAGTCGTCAAGATTTGCCATCAGTTAAGAAGAAAATACCAAGAATGCTGGAGGGCCTGACGACATTCTTGATAAGTCTTCAGGACCCTAAAACGCCGTCACAAATACCGTCACCTATTCCGAAGGATTTTCTGAACATTGTGATTTTATTTCCTTATTTAGGATTAACTATAAAAAGCATTGCTTAGGGTTTTTCTACGGGGTTGGCACTAGAGTTTTAAGAGATGTACTTTGATACTATCTCTCTTGAGTTTCTTGGCTTGAAAAATGAAATACTTTGAAGAGATTATTATCATTATTTTGGGATTTCCATTGTGATTTAATCTGAGAATCTCTAGTTTTTATTCATCTTGTGGTAAGTTTATCTTTCAAATCATGAATTCAACTAGTTTCTTCGATTATTACATCATGAGCATCTAAATTCCTTTAACCTGAATCATGGGATCTAGGGTTAGGTCTTGATAAGGTGCTAAGTGATCAAGATTCAAAAGGTGGTAGGATTTATTGGTAATTCTGAGGTTTTAATTAACGTCTGTTGGTTGCAAACAGTGGACACAACTTCTCTGATTTGCTTGAGAAAGAAATCAAATATAGTAGAAAGTGAATTATCAATAGGGACTGAGAAATACTTTGTTTAATAATTATCGTTGTAACATGGTTGATAACCTGAGGTAAAATCTGGGTAGTAAATAGAAATTCCCTAAGTCTGAAAAGATTAGGGAATTAAACGCTTAAGTAGTTTGAGAGACATTTAAGCATAATATCAATAAAGATAGCTTGTTATCCTACCCACCGTAAGAATCTTGAACCACTTTTAGCATTTTTCATGTACCGGAAGCCCTAGTGAACATATTCTGGTTATTTCATAAACTCTTGATTTACAAACACTGAAACTAAAGTGACCAACAACTATTTGCTAATTATTAAAAAAATCCATTTTATCTTTTTGCATCATTTGTTTGAATTCAACTTGCAATAGTTTCAAATTGATTTAATCGCCACTCACATCGTTCCCTGTGGATTCGACCCTGACTTCAAAGTTGAGTAAATATATTGACGACGATTGCCTTGCTCTAAATTGAGGTGTAAGTTGAGCATTATCAAAAATGGTGTCGTTGTTGGGGAACAATTTGGCGTATTAAGTTGGTTTGAAATTTTAGCCTACTTTATTGAATTTAAACTTGTAAATATTTGTTTTTAGTTTTCTTTTATTTCTTGTGTTAGGTAGATTTTTATTTTAGTTTACTTATTACTATGTCATAGTGGAATGAACATGAGCTTGGTGGTTGAAAATTTTATCTTGATGATCCATGTTCATATTGTGATGGACCTCACTTTTAGCAAGATTGTAGATATCTCCCCGGAGAGAGATGTATGCACCATCTCCATCCTACCAGGAGTATGATTGTTCATTATATGGTGGTCAAGATGGACATTGGAGTGATTGGCCAAATGCCCCTTCTCCCCAGTATGCTAACCCAAATTTTATTTCTTCTTATGATTTCGATAGGTCTTATGGTCATGAACAGAAAGAATGAAGCATCGAAAAGAGTGACATTGAAGCTATGCTTCAACTAATGTTAGAGTGTGTGGACACAACGAATGATATCATATACGATATACATCAAGACATAAGGGAAAATAATGAGGAAAGAAAAATAATAGAGGATATGGATATAGAGGTCAAGCATTTAAAGCACTTTTCCATATTATGTTTATATGATATCTTGTCTGTGGAATCATTTAACATAATGGACGAGTGTGAAGATGAGGAGTAAGAATTTGCTGTTGATGATGAGTTTGATGTTGAGCAACCCTCGGTGATTTCCCAACCAACTAAACCATTTATAAATAAAGATGCCAAAGATGAGGAGATGGTACTAGAGTCAAAAGAAGAAATCAAGCACAATCCTTGTGAAGACCCTAGTCCATTTCGGGGTAAAAATACTAATAGGGATGTTAAATTGGGAGTTAATCCTCATTCAAACCTCTTTTCAACATTATGCTTGATGGATGTGATGAATGTAGAATCACCTTTGAAAATGAAGAGGAAGATTCTTATATTTTGGAGTTTGTCCTTCCAAAAGGGTATACTACAAACCCAATCTTGAAGGCCAAGAAGCTTAAACATTGATGTCCATTTAGTGGGTGTTTAAGATTCTCATCGTTGCCAAATAATCCCACATGAAAGTTCGATGCAAAATTGGGAAAGCAGTTCAAGTCTTTGAAGTGGTGTGATAGAACATTCCTCATCATGCCCTTACATTTGCCCAACACACCCCGAAGATGTATTGATCAAAAGTTGGGTCAGCATTTTAAATCCTCCATGTGGAGACATAAATAATTATCAACAAGGTATCTTGATGAAGTCTAAGTATTCAAGATAACTGAGTCATGCCGCGACACTAAATTAGGCATTTCTTGGAAGGCAACCTAAGGTATTTTGTTGTTTGTATTCGTATTATGTGATTGACATTAGATCTTCGCACCCGTGATGCCACAGGTATGTTTCTAACTCTCTTATTTTGGTTTGATGCATTGGGGACATTTTCATGATTTTAAGTTGAGGGTGGGGCTACTTGTGGGTGTTGATGTCCTCTTGGGGTTTTTGTTGTGGTGCCTCTCTTCCCCCAGAGTCTTATTCCTAGTTAAGTCGGTATGTTTAGGGGTATGGTGTTTGTTTTGTGATGTGCTGTGGTTAACTGGGGGGAAATAAGTATCTAGGATAGTTGACATATTTTTGTTGATTTTTCTTGGAATGATAAATACCTCTCCAATTGTCTATCTGGTAACTGTGTGATGAGCAACTATATGTAACTATTGTGAATCTTTTTATGGCATTAGTATTAGGGACATGATAATCACTGCTAATAATTGCATGAACCGAATGGGTAGTAGCTTGTGATATACCTTTGTGCCATGTATCTATGAGATGCTACCTAGTTCTCATTGTGTTGAATCCAGAACTTACTCGGTTGGTCTTGTCTAGGTTGTAGGATAGCGATTAGAAAAGGATCATAGGCCGTTGTTGATATTAGTCCACTTTTAGCCTAAATGACCTTCTATTTGTGAATAATATCCCTTGATCCTGATTTTGAGCTTGTATGCCTATTCTGTTTATTATGCCTATCGCCTTCCCATTTGTATCACAATGAACCTATTTTGGTTCTGGTCCTCCTTGGACATTGTGCACTTTGACTGAGGAAAATCGTCTAAGTTGAGGGTGGCTACCATAGGGGTGTGTGATATAAAATGAGTATGAATAAAGGTAGAAGGAAAGAAAAGAATAAAAAGCTGGGAGCAGTGGAAAAAGAATAAGAAAAGAAAAGTTGTAAAAAAAAGAAATGATTGTCAAAAAAACAAGAAATACCGAACCCATTCGGAGTATGTGTGATCAAGAAAGGAGAGAATTAAGTAAAGGTTGATAAGTGAGACCCCAAAAATAGTATGGTGCCAAGGAGGCTTAGTCAATTTAAATATCCTTGCGTATCATACCAGCCCCAAGCCTACATTATAAAGCCAAAGAAAAAACCTATAGTGATCCTAACTTAACTTTCTAAAAACATAGGCAATGAAAATAATGGCAAGCATATGGTATTTGACATGCATTGATTAGAATTTCTTTCTGACAGTGAGTGTCTCTTGACTTTCCCTACATTTACATGCTTGATTTCATATATCACTTCGTTGTTGTAAGGGCACATCGGTTGTATTGCTAGTTGCCTACTTATTTGGGTAGTGTAATTTGTACATATAAATAGTTATTGTTGCTAAGATAATGCCACATCTTGATTCTTTTCTATCACATTGTTGATCTTCATGGATATACACAACTGGGTTTAAAGATATTGAAAATGGAGAGAGAAATGTGTTTGGAACTAAAATTGATGATTAACTATCCTAGGTATCATATGTGTCTCTTGGTTAAGCATTTTAGTGTTGTGTTTTAGTTGCTTGAGGACAAGCAATTATTTTAGTCGAGGGTGTTAATATGTGAGCAGACGCTAACATATTTAAGGCTTTTAACTGAGAATAATTGTAAAGTATTAAGCAACTTTTGTTGCTTTTTATTATTTTACTTTGATATTGCAGTAAGAGTCATGATGTAAAGGAAATTTAAAGAAATGGAAAAAAAAATCTGAAAACTGAGGCAAAAGAACTGGAATTGTGGCTGACGACATTCCTGATAAGTCGTCAACCCTGTGATAAGTTATCAAAAATTATGTCAGGTGGCTGACGACATTCCTGATAAGTCGCCACCCTGTGATAAGTTATCAAAAATCATATCAGGTGTTGCATTGTTAGAAGGATTAAAGTGAAACTGTGACGACATTTCTGATATGTCATCACAACTGTGATAAGGCGTCAGAGTTGCCTTCAAGTGTAGGCAGAGAATCAAATTTTGAATGAAGAAGTGATGACCTTTTTGATATGTCGTCACGTATCTAATAAGTCATCAATATTTGTCGTCAGTTAAAGAAGAAGATGCCAAGAATGCTGGAGGACCTGATGACATTCCTGATAAGTCATCAGGACCCTGACACGCCGTCACAAATGCCGTCACCTATTCCGAAGGATTTTCTGAACATGGTGATTTTATTTCCTTATTTAGGATTAACAATAAAAAGCATTGTTTAGGGTTTTTCTAGGGGGTTGGTACTTGAGTTTTAAGAGACGTACTTTGATATTTTCTCTCTCGAGTTTCTTGGCTTGAAAAAACAAATACTTTGAAGAGATTATTATCATTATTTTGGGATTTCTATTGTGATTTAATCTGAGAATCTCTAGTTTCTATTTATCTTGTGGTAAGTATATCTTTCAAATCGTGAATTCAACTATTTGCTTCGATTATTACATCATGAGCGGCTAAATTCCTTTAACCTAAATTACGGGATCTAAGGTTAGGTCTTGATAAGGTGCTAAGTGTTCAAGATTCAAAAGGTGGTAGGATTTTTTGATAATTCTGAGGTTTTAATTAGCGTCTGTTGGTTGCAAAAAGTAGACACACTTGCTTTGATTTACTTCAGAAAGAAATCAAATATAGTAGGAAGTGAATTATCAACAGGGACTCGAAAATACTTCGTTTAATAATCAGCGCTATAACAAGGTTGGTTAACTTGAGGTAAAATCTGGGCAGTAAATGGATATTCCCTAAGTCTGAGAGGATTAGGGAATTAAACGCTTAAGTAGGTCGAGAGATATTTAAGAATAACATCGATAAAGATAGCTTCTTATCCTTCCCACCATGAGAATCTTGAACCACTTTAAGCATTTTTCATGTACTGGAAGCCCTAGTGAACATAATTCTGGTTATTTCATAAACTCTTGATTTACAAACACTGAAACTAGAGTGACCAACAATTATTTGCTAAACATTAAACAACCCCACTTTATCTTTTTGCATCATTCGTTTGAATTCAACTTGTAGAAATTATTTCAAATTGATTTAATTGCCACTCACATTGTTCCCTGTGGATTCAACCCCAACTCCAAAGTTGGATAAATTATTGACGGTGATCGCTTTGCACTAAATTGAGGTGTAAGTTTAGCGTTATCAGTAAATGAGGAAAAGGAAGTGAAAAGACCAGTAGAGTGTTGTGTGGGTGAAAAAACTTTAAGTAAAATGGTTTTTCTTTGGCATTTTATCAACATTGCTGGAATATCATCAAAATTAATGTGATGGATACTATTTTTGAGTTCCAAGATAGTGGTGAATTTGAAAGAAGTTTGAATGCCTCGTTCATTGTCATTATTTCTAAATGGAAGGGTCCGACGAGCATGAACGATTAGAGATATATTTTTCTTGTACGAAAAATTTACAAGATTTTTTGTAAGGTGTTTTCTATCATACTCAAAAATGTGTTAGATGAAACTATTTCTACTTTACAAAATATATTTATGAAGGGTAGACAGATTCTAGATGCAATACTAGTGGCAAATGAATTGGTGGATTTAAGGAAAAGGCAAGGAGTACCATGTGTGTTATGTAAACTTGATCTTGAGAAGGTATATGATCATATGAATTGGAAATTTTTAAATTTAATTATACTTCAAATGGGATTTAGGGAGAAGTGGAGAAAATAGATCTACTTCTGCATTTCTTCTATGAGATTTTCAGTGTTAGTGAATCACAACCCATTTGGATTTTTTGAAAGCTTAAGGGGTTTGAGACTGAAAAATCCCTTATCTCTAATGCTGTTCATTTTTATTATAGAAGCATTGAGCAGCATGATGGATAAAGCTAGTTTAGGGAGATACTTGAATGGTTTTGAATGTGGCAATTAGGGGTGAATGGCTAATAGCAATTTATCATTTGTTGTTTGTGGATGATACTGTCCCGACCCGAGACTACCTTGAGTCGTAACATGGTGTTTAAGTCTACAAGTGACCCTAAGCTATCCCGAGATCTGGAATCTTCTATGAGCACTGAATAAAGTAATAATAAAACATCACATGCAGAAGCTAACTGATGAAAATTCTACTAATATGTAATGTTGAAACAATACCTAATATGCATGAATTTCTGATAAAAACTAAAATCAAGTGTGACAATCTGAAAGGCTCTAAAACATGAGGAGTTGATAGGACAAACCCCCAACTAACTCTGAATGAATAAAATAAAGAATATACTGAAAATAAATTTTCCTCAAAAGATGAGGGCTCACCACAACAGTTGTTGAGTGACACGGAACTAACTAAGGGTGATCGGAGAACTGCGCATCCGAACCTATGTTATAAGGAAACATAGCACAAAAAGAGTATGTGATTAATATTTTAAATGTACTGGTATGTGAGATGGGAGTAACTGGAATACATATAAGTACTGAACATGAATGCATGGACATGTACATAAATGCAAGACCATGCATAAATATGTACTGAAATGATCTATAAAAGGCTGAATAACTGATAAATTGAACACTTGGTCATGTAAACCTAAATTGATATAATCTGGATACTATACTAAAACTATAGAGGATAACTACAACTGACATACCGCAATCTGAGCTAACCGAGGTCCAACCTATAACACCAGTTAGAAGGGTGTTGGTACCTTGTCAGGGGTACCAACACATGGCTGACGATGTGGATCCACAAGGTTGATATCTCGAAAGATGAGGGTGTCATTCCTCTACTGATAGGGGACCCCTCATAAATCAATGGTGGTGTCATAGGTCAAGAACTTAGGGTCCACTACTAACAACCCATGCCTAACTAACGACAGAGCCTCCATCCTTGCATTCACTCAGTGCTAAGTGTTACTCCAAACTGATTGACATTGGTATTATTATTTGTTTAACATGATTTGGTATTGGTAAGTTCTCATCATGATATTATTCTAAATTTTAACAATACAAGCCTGGTCTGAATGACTTGTATCATGATAACAATGACAAGTATGATTTTCCAAGGTATCAGGTCTTCATAACCCGCCAACATAAGTTAAAATAACTAATCATAATGATGGTGAGTAAATCATGAGATGAACAATTCATAATTGATAATTAACATGGTGTCAACTAAACATGATAAGGGTGACTGAGTTTATAAAGAATGTAAGAACATAATTCAAATGGGGAAAGACATTGTCACGGTTTGTATTCAAAACTATTAAGAGAAAATTGTGTAAATTCATACTTGACAATTAAATTTCATAAAGAGAAAGAAAAGGGTTTATACTTGTAAAATAAGTAATTCTTGGGACTCAATGGGTGGAAGAAACCCATTGATAAATATCTCACATACCTGAGTTTCTTGAATTCTTGAAGAAAACTTGGAATTTAGACCTTGGGGGGTGAATTCTTTAAAGAAAACGCCCCTTGCTTTTGTTTTTGAGTGTGAGAGAGGATTAAACGTTCTTAACTAATTGAAAAGGGGAAAATAATGCCTCTTTTAATGTTGTAATTCATGGATTGGGTGTTTAAGAAAGAGAAAGGACCAAAAATCCCTTCACCCTTTAATGAAGGTTGCACGATTTTACACTGTAGCATGGCGCGGTGCCTATTGCTGAGGTCAGCCTCCGTGACATAATGCCAATCATGGAGGCTAACCTCAGTGACATGTTGCGTATCACGGAGGCTAACCTCTATGACATGCTACATATTGCATAGGGACGGTCTCCATGGCATGTGGAAAATGTGGAGGCATACTACCTCTGTAGTCCAAAATCACCCCGAACCTCTTTCAAAAATTCTGAAACTCTCCCGAATGATCCTTTTAACATTCCTAAACATATTTAACTCACAAATCTATGTTTCAAACATGGGAAGGCCAAAAAAATAAAAATTTTGAAATCTTAGGGGTGGTAAAGTGGTCGTGTCACTTGCACTTAGTGTTAAATAATTGCTTTGGGACCTTGAAACATGAGGCAAATAGCTGGAAACTTGTCTAGGATCTTACAGGGTATTATAATATCTTCCCCTTGGGATCATTCATCCATGAATGAAACTAACTGAGCTGGGATACAAGGAAAGCTAAGATCATGCACTGAATACTTATGAGCTGAATCATGATTAAATAACTAAATCTGAAAAATGATGCATGGGCCAAACTGAATTTTATGGAGGCATGTTATGACATGAGGATGGCTGGATAGCTGAGTTAAAAATGGGAGAATAAATTTAAGGGAAACTATTACCTCAATATGAATTGGAATTCATAGATAAAAGATGGGGATACTTGTCTAGCATATCTGCTTTTGTTTCCCATGTAGCTCCCTCAACGGACTGATTTCTCCATAGAAATTTAATCAAGGGGGCTTCTTTATTCCTCAACCTATGAATTTGATGGCCAAGGATTTCAACTGGGACTTCTTCATAGCAAAGTATATATTTCATATCTATACTCTCTAAGTGCACGACAAAAGATAGGTCACTAGTACTTTTCTTTAGCAGAGAGTCATGAAACACCGAGTACACTGATGCTAATTCTGCAGGCAACTCCAACTCATAAGCTACCTTCCCAAAATAACTCAAAATCCAATATAGGAAAAGATAGCGGGGACTGAGCTTCCTTTTCTTACCAAACCGCTTCACTCCGTTCATGAGTGAAATTTTCTAATAAATCAAGTCACCAACATCAAACTCAAAATATCTTCTCCTTACGTCAACATAGGATTTTTGTCGACTTTGGACAGTCTTCAGCCATTGTTAAATCAACTGAACTTTCTCCATCACCTCGTACACTGAATATGGTACTATCAAAGAAGCCTCACTGACAATGCCCAAGCGTACATGCAAGTGTACATAGTCTATCAAGTAGTAAAGTGGGCTAAAATAAAGCAAAGTACCGATCCTACAGGGTCTTGATCTAACAACGATTCAATTCCAGTTCACAATTTAGATTCACTTGGTGCAAGAGTAACTAAAAGAGACTTTATAATTTGTAACTAAATAAAAGTGAACAATCTAGAAAATAAAAGCTTGAAACAATCAATGGAGTAAAGCCCAGGGTTTAAGCACTTCGAAAAATGATACTATGTTATTAAACATCATTCATTAACTTGCTTATCTTGGTTGTTGATTCATAGGGTTAGTTGCATGATCATGATCTCCCGACCTCTAATAGTTTACCTAAATTGAACATTACAACTACATCATTGAGTGGGGATGTACTAGTACAATTAAGTTCTCTAAGCTATCATCCTACGTATGAATCAAGTAAGGCTTCTAGTACATCCCTGTCCAAGGAGCTAATTTGTACTCCTTATTTTATAAAGGAATACAAGCCATACTTTGTTTATCCCCACGTTCTATCTCCCTATTCCCTCTCCCAAGATCACAAGGTTGACAATTGATGTATTTTAAAGGTGATCAATACTCAAAATAGTTAAATCAATAATAAACAAACAACCTTTAATGATAAGATAATTAAAATAAATCAATTCAACACAATAGAACTCGTGTTCTTGGCCTTAACCCCAGAAAGGAGGTTTCTAGCCACTCATAGTCATATTCATGATCCAAAAGGTTGAATACATATTATGATCTAATAGAATGCTAAATAAAAGAATGTAAACCTAAAAAATGTATAGTAGCAGCTCGATGTTCTAAGATATCCAAAGATACCCCACAAAAGTGTTTAACAAGTGGTATTTATAATTCCCCATTCACAAGTCATGTAGGAGTAGAAGAATTCCAATAATTTGAGCGTGGGAGTAGAGGGGACGTGGCCACCTATAGTGCACCGCAATGGATGGGGTTGCACCTGCTTTAGTGCACCACAATGGAGGGGGTTGCATCTGCTCTAGTGCACCGTAATGGTAGGGGTTACTCCTGCTCTAGCGTACCATAATAGAGGGGTCTAAGCCTTCTTATTGCCGGTTGCAACTGGAAGTTGGCATCCAAATTTTAGTTTTGTATTTATCGTCCCATCTTTCATCCCTTGTCTTGTGGTGTATTTCCAAGGAATTTCCAACTTTTATATCATCAATATATCACCATATTCAGCTCAAAAATCTTCCTACATAATCACACACCTGGAATTAGAGATCATAACAACACAATATCCATAATGATGAATCAAATCAAGAGCTAAGACTAGGCTAGTTCATGTTGATCTCCAACTTATTGTTCCACCTCTATACTTAATAAAATTGAACTTTTCACATCACCAACAAGTTGTTCCACATATAATCACACATTTAAACCATTTGTAACCCATTAAATTTACTATAATTCCATGAAACCAACTAGACGCACACCTAGATCAAGCGATTGAACTCTAAATGACTCAATTAAGTACAAACTTTTTGGAAAAAATTTTAACTATTGTAATCACATCCTTGAACACTTATATTCTTCTTTCTATCATGATTAACACATAAAGCACTCAAGCTATCCTCAAAACAAGACTGAACAAGAAAGAATAGTAACACTAGAGTGCACAAATATACCCAACATCACCACCCTACATATAAAGCCTTATTCGTCTTCAAAAAACTCTTTACTTTAAGAATCATAATCTAAGGAGACTCTACACCTTTACTACATTCAAGACACTTAAGCTAGTACTATAATAACTACACAGAATGCAAGTTTCTACACTAAGCATGTTATTTACATAATTAAAAGCTCAAGAACACTACTCCAAAACATCCTAGCCTTAAGAATTGACTCACCTAAGTGGAAAACTCATGAAAATTGTCCAAATCAAGGACATCATACAAATCACCCAAATTCATCAAATATGTGCCCCTCACAATAAAAGAGTTAATAATAATCACTCACAATAATGTATTTTATAACATGATGGGTACAAGAATCAAATTATTCTCACTTTCACAAGGAATTCACAAGTTACACATAATGAACCATAGGCTTGCCCTTAGTGTAGTGCTTTACTAATATCAGAATGTTAAGCGTAGGATCAAATAGGTCTTCGAGGGTTGTAATGTAGGCTAAGGGGTGGGTAGGAACTATTTTAGTTGAATAGTGACTATCTTCCCTAAGTTCTTTAATACATCACTTTATACATTCAATTCAACTCTAATAACTAGATTATACCACTTTTGTCTACCCCATTCTTTTGTTTTCACCCCATATTATTAAGGTTATTTACATACACTATGGTGGGAGTATTTTATGCATAAATCATTAACTTTAAACAAATTTTTATTCTTTTTCATTACTCAGCTCCCTACCACAACACATAACAATTCTCTTGAACACCAATAGCTATCACTTTGGGGCTTCAATTTTACCTTTTCTCCTCCTATTTCTCAAACTCTTTACCATAACTAGTTTTTCATTAAAGCACCTAGGAGCTTTGGATCAAATTAAGGTCTCTCAAAGAAGGGATTAAGCTACATATGAGGCTGCCAAATAAAACTAAAGGCTTAACGAGGCTTAATAGAATAATGCACACGGGTAGGTCAAAATGAAGGTCTAAAACAAAGCTATCAAACAAATTCCTATATCATCTCCTAAACCCACACTCTTTATTTTTCTTTGCACAAACATCGGGAAAGTTCTATACATAACATGCAACAAAGAATACACAAATAACCTCAACGCACATGGCATATTCCTGACTCACGTAGGATCATCATACTCTCAACCAAATAATAGCATGAATTCAATAATAATCCAACAAGAACAAGAGTCATAATCATGAGCCTAAGAGTCTCAACAGTAGTAGTTCGCACAATTCAACATGCTTATACAACTAAAAAAACTTGCACCATGTAATCAAAAATAGAACCAACAAGAATATCTTACGAAAAAATTTAAAATTGATCCCAAAATTGAGAATTTCCCCTACCCCACACTTAAAAATCTACTTTATCCCCAAAGTAAACTTAAAGGTAAGAGATAGAAATACTTCCGAAGACCTCTAGGCGTAGCTAGTAGAATTTTTACACATAAAGGGGGTCTTCGAACCCCACACCCAGTCTTTTCCATGCTCCTTATCTTAGGTTTCTGGTACTCATACTTTCCATCAAACTGCGGCTCAACAAAATAAAAAATACATGAAGTAAAAACTAAAACAACTAAAAATAAAACATACCTACTGAAATTGGGTTACCTTTCAAGCAGCGCCTAATTTAGTGTCGTGGCACGACCCAGCTCAACTCAACTAAATCCCTTTATCTTCTTCCTCACACTCAGAGGACCTCTTCCTATTCGTTTTTGACCTCTTGAGTGTATACTCTCAAGGTCAACAGCTTTTTAAACTTTAGCCTTTTCAGGCTCATCCATTTCCATCATGTAGGGTTGTGGTATCGAAGGCTTAGGTAGCTTAATGAGGTAGTCTAAATAGGTATTTGGAAGACTAACCACCCTACACTTATTCGCTTTAATAACAGTAATCATATACAAGTCCTTATAGTGGGATAGTATGTTTAGGGCCTTGTAAACTTTAAATATTTCCTCTTCATCCTATAACCTCATTGTAAGCATACCTTCTCTAACATCAATCAAAGCTCTTCCAGTTGCTAAGAATGGATGCCCCAAAATGATTGGTACCTGTTCGTCTACCTAAAAATCTAAAATAATAAAGTCAGCAGGAATAAAAACATTACCAACCTTTATGAGGACATCCTCAATAATCCCTTTTAGGAGAGAAATGATCCCATTTGCCAATTGCAGTAGTTCAGGGCTCGGTCTAGGCTTCCCCAAGTTCAAAGTGTTGAACAAGGAGAGAGGCATCAAGTTTAAACTTACCCCTAAGACACTCGGTGCATGGACCACTTTACTACTCTCAATTTGAATAAAAAGAGTAAACTTCACCGGATCCTTTAGTTTTTAGGGGATTTTCTGTGTCACCACCGCGCTACACTCTTCAGTGAGTGCTACCACCTCCATATCCTGTAGTTTTACCTTATTAGCAACTTAAGTACTTAGTGTACTTGGGCTTACCCTACAAAATATCTAACAAAGGTAAGTTAATGTGAAGCTCTCTGAATGTGTCAAAGAACTTCCTAAAATATGCATCCTCTTATGTTTTTCAATGCTTGTGTGGGAAAGAAAGTTGTGGCATCTACTTCTCCATTTCTGCAACAATTTTTATTTCGAGTACTCAAACTTCTTTGAATTTTTAGCAACTTTTTCGGATACCTATAGGGGAGTCAAATCTATATCTACCTTCTTAGTTGCCTTTGGAGGTTCATCATTGAGATTTTTACCACTCCTCAAAGTGATTGCCACTACTTGTTTTGGATTTTTAGTAGCTACTGGCAAACCACCTTAAGGCGTGGTATTTAGTGTCTATTGTAACTGCCCCAACTACAACTCTAAGATTCTTGTGGCCATTTGTTGATTATTTAATTCTGCTTGTTGACTTTTCATATCTGCAGCCATTTATGATTGACCAGCTAAGAGTTGTTTCATCATCTCCTCCATATTGCTAGTTGATATATTTGATGGAGCCTATTGTTGTGGGGTGTTCCATATCTGAATTGATGGCTGAGTCTACCACTTTATGTTGTAGGCATTACCATAATTAGTACTTTGAACAATACCCACATGCATTACCGATTCTAGATTTGTAGCACACAGATATTGAATGGCCACTACTACCACAAACTTTACACAAACCTGTAGCTTGTTAGATTGCATTCACTGTGGCTACAAGCTGTGCTACTCCCAACTTTAAATTCCTTATTTGATTTTGCAGTGTAGATATCTAAATAGATATGGCAGTGAATTGGTCAACCTCTAATACACCTGCAACTCTTTTTGTAGTGCTCCTAGAATCTGAATGGCATTTTAGATTACCTTGAGCTATGCGGTTCAATAAAGTGTACAGCTCATCATAAGTCATCTCAAGCGCTTGACCACCTGCAGCTGAATCAAGTAAAATCTTTGTGTTGTGATCAAGAGCTTCTTCAAAAGTATGAGCAAGTACCTCATTGGATTGTTGATGATGTGTACAGTCCCGAAGAAGTGCCTTGTAGCATACCCAAGCATGATAAAGATTATTATCGGGCTTCTATTTTAAGCATACTATCTCACTATAAAGTCTCGTAGTCTTTCTAGATAGGAAAATAGAAAAGGAAGTTTCAAGCCATGTCGTCCCATAATGTGATTGAATTTGTCGGCTCCGTATTCAACCACTTCTTTGCTTCCCCCAACAGTGAAAAGGGGAACAAAGTCATCCTCACATAATCTTTATTCACACCCATAAGGATGAATGCGCCATTGATTTTGAAATTTTCCAAGTGGACCTGTGGATCATCATGTGAAAGCCCTGTAAAATGTCCACTGATAATCAGAAGTTATACCATTTTTTTAAGCTCAAAATTGCCTCCAGCTACCGGCTTCTGAAATGGGGAGGTCAAATTAGTTGGAAGTGGGATTTCCACTTCTCTGACTGTACTGTGGGCTGCTTTTTCTTCAGTCATTAAAGCAGGATTTTCTTGATCTTCAGTGATCTGAGGAATACGGGGGAGAAGGATTGTTTCTCTCCTTCGTTGATGGAAAAGTTGCTCAGGTTCGGAGCTTGGTTCAACCAAGTCCTGATCCCTTGCCAGCTTACTACTTTGTAAACCTGTTCCCTATAAATACACAACCAATACCAAGCTTAAAAACACCAAAGAAATCTAAAAGTAAAACTAAAAAAAAATAATTGCAAAATTACAGGTCCCAGACAACGGCACCAAAAACTTGATAGTGCCCAAGCACACACGCAAGTGTACATGATCTATCAAGTAGTAAAGTGTCCTTAAAGAAATCCACGTATCTATCCCATAGGTAACTGATCTTAAAATGATTCAATTCTAGTTCACAATTTAGATTCACTTAGTGCAAGAGTAACTAAAAGAGAGTTTGTAATTTGTAACTAAAGAAAAGTGAACAATGCGGAAAATAAAAGTCTTGAAAAAATAGTGGAGTGAAGCCCAGGGTTAAAGTACTTCGAACAATCAAAATATGTTATTGAACATCATTCATTAACTTACTTATCTTGGTTGTTGCTTATAGGGCTAATTGCATGATCAAGGCCTCCTGACCTCTAATCATTTACCTAACTTAAACATTACAACTACATCGTTGAGCGGGGATGTAATAGTCCAATTAAGATATTTAAGCTATCGTCCTACATGTAAATCAAGTAAGGCTTCTAGTACATCCCTGTCCTAGACACTAATTTACATTCCTTGTTTTATAAAGAAATACAAACCATACTTTATTTATCCCCACGTTCTATCTCCCTATTCCCTCTCTTAAGATCACAAGGTTTACAATTGATGTATTCTAAGGGTGATCAATCCTCAAAATAGTTAAATCAAAAAATAAACAAATAACCAATAATGATAAGCAAATTAAATAAAATTAATTCAAAACAATTGCATTCATGTTCGTGGCCTTAACCCCAGAAAGGAGGCTTCTAGCCACTCATAGGCATACTCATGATCCAAAAGGTTAAATACATGTTATCATCTAATAGAATGCTAAATAAAAGAATGTAAACCTAGAAAAATATGTAGTAGAAGCTCCTAGATGTTACAAAATGTCCAAAGATGCCCCAAAAAAGTGTTCAATAAGTGGTATTTATAATACCCCAATCACAAGCCCTGTAGAAGTAGAAGAATTCCAACAATTTGAGCATGGGAGTAGAGGGGGTGTCGCCTCCTATAGTACACCACAATGGATGGGGTTGCGCCTAGTCTAGAGCACCACAATGGAGGGGGTTGCATCTACTCTAGTGTACCACAATAGAGGGGGTTGCTCCTGCTCTAGTGCACCATAATAGAGGGGGATATGCCTGCTTATCACATGCAGCAACTAAAACTTGCCATCCAAATTTTTGTTAAGTATTTATCATCCCATCTTTCATCCCTTGTCTTGTGGTGTGTTTCCAATGGATTTCCAGCTTTTATATCATCAATATATCATAATATTCAGCTCACAAAGCTTCCTACATAATCACACACCATGGATTAGAGATCATAACAAGACAATATCCATAACGATGAATCAAAACAAGAGCTAAGACTAGGCTAGTTCATGTTGATCTTCAACTTATTATTTCACCTCTATACTTAATCAAATTGAACTTTGCACATCACCAATAAGTTGCTCCACAAATAATCACACATTTAAACCATTTCTCATTAAACTCACTAGAATTCCATGAAACCAACTAGACATACACCTAGCTCAAGCTAGTAAAATTAGTTATCTCGATTGAACTCTAAATGACTCAATTAAGAACAAACTTGTTGGAAAACACTTTTAACCATTGTACTCACGTCCTTGAACACTTATATGCTTTTTTCTATCATAATTAACACATAAAGCACTCATGTTATCCTCAAAACTAGACTGAATAAGCAAGAATAGTAATACTAGAGTGCATAAACACACCTAACATCACTCATCTACTTCAAACCAACCAATAGGAGATGTACACCTCCTTCCATAGAGAGCCTCAAATAGAGCCATCTAAATACTGGAGTGATAACTATTGTTGTAAGAAAACTAATTCAAAGGTAAGTGGTTATCCCAACTACCACTGAATTCTATAACACAAGCTCTCAACATATCCTCTAATATTTTAATGGTCTACTCTTCCTGGCCATCTGCCCGAGGATTAAAACTGTACTGAGATGGACTTGGGTGCCAAGACCCTTCTGAAAATCCTTCCAAAAGTGATAGTTAAACTGGGTACCTCTATTTGAAATGATGGTCAGTGGAACCCCATGCAACTTTACCCTCTTCCATAGATATAGTCTAGCATAATCCTCAAATGAATACAAAGTATGAACTGACTAGAATAGGGCTGACTTGATTATTCTATCTATAATGACCTAAATCAAATCAAGCTGACAACGCGTATGAGGTAACCAGTAACAAAATCTATGTTCACTACTTCCCACTTTCAATTGGGGATGTTGAGCTCCTAAAGCATACTACTAGGCCTTTGGTGTTCAACCTTAACCTGCTGAGAATTCGAACAGTTAGCCATAAATTCTGTAATATATTTCTTCATACCATTCCACCAATAGACTTCCCACAAATCAAGGTACATCTTAGTGGCTCCTGGGAGAATAGAATATTGCACACCATGTGCTTCCACTAATATCCTCTGCCTCAAATCATCCACCACTGAAACACATAACCTACCCTGACAATAAAGCATACCATCTTTTTCCTTGGGAGAAAACCTCAAAACTTCTAATCCTAAATGACCTCCTTCAAGTTGACCAAAATAGTATCCCTGTCTTGCTTTTGCTTTACCTCAGAAATTGAAGAAGACTATGAACCATTTTGAACCCATATACTACCTTTGGCCGAAACAATCAACCTAACACCCAATCTAGCATGCTGATAAACCTCCTAGACTAGCTCCTTCTTACCCTTCTCAATAAAAGAAACAATTCACATAGATAATTTATTAAGGGCATCGGCCACCATATTGTCTTATCTGAGTGATACAATACCCTCATTTCATAGTCTTTCAATAACTCAAGACACCTTCTCTGTGAAGATTTAAATCTTTCTGCGTGAACATAGAATGCAAACTTTTATGGTCCGTGAACACATCAACATAAACCCATAAAGGTTTTGTAACTAAATTGGCAAAGCAAAGACAACTATTGCTAACTCAAGATCATGAGTTGAGTAAATCTTCTCATGGGGTTTAAGTTATCTAGAGGCATAGGCTATGATCTTCCCTCACTGTATTAACACATAACCAAGACCCACTCGAGAAGCATCAAAATAAATTACAAACCCATCTGAGCCCTCAAGTAGAGTCAATACTAAAGCGACAGTGAGTCAAGTCTTCAATTCTTGAAAAATCTTCACACAAGAATCTGATTATAGAAATTTGACTTTATGATTATAGAAATTTGACTTTCTTTTGGGTTAGTTGAGATATGGGAGAAGAAATAGAAGAATCCTTCTACAAACCATCTGTAGTAACCATCTAAACCTAAGAAACTCATGATATCTGATAAAGAGATGGGCCTAAGCCAATTTCTCACTACTTTGGTCTTTTGAGGATCAACTCGAATACCATCACTGAAAATAATGTAAAAAAGCAAAGCCACTAATCTCAAACTGAATTTACACTTGTCAAACTTAATGAATAACTGGTGATCCTTAAGTACCTGCAATACAATTCTCAAATGGTCTGCATGATCACCTTCACTACGAAAATAGACGAGGATGTCATCTATGAAGACTATGATGAACATGCCTAAGTACTACTTGAACACAGTGTTCATCAAGTCCATAAAATCCATAAAAGATACAGGAGCATTTGTTAGTCTAAAAGACATAACTAGAATTTAGAAGTGACCATACTAAATTCTAAATACTATCTTTAAGATGTCATATTCTCTGACTCTAAGTTGATGATAGTCGGATCTAAGGTCTATCTTAGAGAAATAGTTTACACCCTAAATTTGGTAGAACAAGTCATCAATCCTGGGAAGAGGATACTTACTCTTGATTATGACTTTGTTTAACCGACGGTAGTCAATGCACATTCTGAGGGAACCATTTTTCTTGAACAAAAAAAGAACTGGAGCACCCCACATAGAAACACTAGGCCTAATGAAACCCTTATATAAGATATTTTTAAATTGTTCCTTCAGTTCCTTAAGATCAGTTGGACCCATTCTGTAAGGTGAGATTGAGATAGGCTAGGTATCTGGAAGGAGATTTATTCTGAAGTCAATCTCCCTCTTTGGAGAAACTCCAGTAAAATCTTTAGGAAACACTTCTGGAAACTTATTCACTACTAGAACTAACTCAAGACTCAAAGTTTTAGAATTTGACTCCTTGACTTGGATGAGATGGTAAATACATCCCTTCGATATTAGCTTTTTTGCCTTCAAATTGGAGAAAAATGGACCTATAGGCACTAAGGTTATACCCCCTACATTCTATAACAGGCTCATTAGGGAACTACAAGTGGACAATTCTATTTCTACAATCAACTGAGGCATAGCAAGAATGGAGCCAATCTATGTTGAGGATGACATCAAAATCTGTCATCCCTAATTCTACAAGGTCTACTTAGGTAACTCTTAGAGATATTGTGACAAGGCAATTTCTGTATACCCGTCTGGCTGTAATAGAACTACCCACTAGGGTATACACCAAGAAGGGTTCTACTAATAAGTTTGGACTAATGTCGAAGTCTATGGCAATATAGGGGGTCACCAAAGAAAGTTTAGCTCTAAGGTCTAACAACTCATAAACATGAAGATGGAAGACTTGTAACATACCAATAACCATATCTGGAGAACTCTCTTAATCATGTCGAGTTTGGAAAGAATAAATTTAGTTTTGATGTTGTCCACTGGTGGCACTAGAGGGGCACCTTACCGAGTCGAGCGACCTACTATAGCTGAAGGATTTATCTGTGTAATACCCCATGTTACACTTAGCTTAGTTCAGTTCCTAGTGCTTTCATAAGAGGCTTAAATCCTAAAAATTTAACTAAGAGTTGAGACTTAGCCTTATTTTGACCCCTTAACTTTGAGGATTTTTAAGTTGACCATCTGGACTCTAAGATGATGATTTTGGATTTAATTAATGTTCAGGGGTGTAAGGAGCATGTCTCAGGGAAGTTTCAAATTTTTTTGGACAAGGATTAGGTCATGTTTGGATTTTAATTCCAGTAGCTCATCGCAATTACATCACGTCACGCCCTATATAGCGATGAGCATGTTATCAGATCATGCTAGACAACTAAACGACATTTCAGTAATGAGTTTAATCTTTTGATGGGTAGTTAGGTCTAACTCAATTCATAAAAACAATAGATTAAATGTCGATTTAGGTATTATTTTCCCATCCTCTATCAATTTTCTCTCCAAGAAAACTTAACCTCCTCTCAAGAACACCAAAACTCGATTACTTTCTCTTCAATATAAATAACAATTTAAGTTTCTAATTCAAGAAGTTCAAGAAAGATTTCAAGATCATCTTCAAGGCTTATAAAGTCAAAGTTTCAACCATCAAATCGAGCCTATTAAGGTATGTGGGGTTATAAACAAGGGTATTCTTTCACCCTTGTGCCCAAATTGCATGATTTTAAGATTCTATTTACTTATTTTGAAGTAGGGTTTATACATGAGTTTATATACTCTTGAAGCATGTGATTATCATAATATTAAAAGCTTTAAGTATATCAAGAAGTGCTTATGTTTATGTTTTTAACTTACAAGATTTATATTATGAATAAGATTGCACTATCTTGACTTGTTATTGTTGAAGTATTTCAAGAATTATTTTGAGCATGAAGTTTGGTATGAATTACCATGAGTTTAAAGCATGAAATTTAAGCCCTCGATTTAAATGTTGAGATTTCAAGAAGAATATTCTTTTGAGTATTCTAGGATAAGCTTATTTCAAGATTTAAAGCAAGAAATGATCTTTTGATCCTCAGCTAAGAGATGGAATCCACATTTGTTTATCTTGATTATAATTTAAAGCAAAGAGAAGCATAACTGGTTTTCATTATAAACCCTTATGTTATTTTAAGATAGATTTCCCATAGTATGAACATTAAGTAAGAAGGGAGTAGTACATAGAACCGAGTTAGGTATGTGTCTAAGGTCACATACCCCAGAACTACTAGCCAACATAGGTTAAGTTTATTCCTAATATGGATGAAGTTACATATAGTAACCACTTAGTTTAAGGTCCTATTTGATGGCAAGGGTAGGACAGCTCTCCCTAATATGGGAAAGATGTTGGACTCTATGGTAAATCACATAGTTTGTGTCTGTTAGAAGAACCTCCCTAATAATGATTAAAAGTAGGCTTCCAAAAACTAAGTGTGTGGCTCACAAAGTTTATTCAGTAAGCTTTATTATTAATGTTTTATGATTTTCCTACTTTTCATTTTATTCAAGCTCAAGGTGAGTCACCTACACTTAGCATACATTAAATCTTACAAATCTAAGTGTTATGGCTCAAAAAGTTTGTCATTATGCACTATTATTCATGTTTGTGATTTTACAACTTTTTTTTATTCAAGCTCGAGGTGAGTCATTTACACTTAGCATTCATTGTTTGAAAATCTAAGTACATATTAAGTTATTGTTTTACTTGTGCATTCACCCCCACATGATCAGTACATTCTAGAAGTACTAATCCATATATATGTCTATGTGCTACATTATTTCATAATGTAGGTTCTGGTACTCAGTTCTAGCAGCGTGATTGATTACGGGCATCTCTACCTACATCCTGATGCTTGGTGAGTCCTCATAGTTCGAGGACCCATTTATCAGACATTACTATTGATGAAGTATTTTAGTCATTTGGTTTTCTGTTTAGTTCAAGTCAACTGGGGCTTGTCCCAGTGGCTCTCTAGTTGGAAGTAGAGGCTTGTCCCACTATTTTCTGTTTAGACTTAAAAGTGTTTGTTTTCAAGATTTCCAAGTTTAAGACTTACAGTAAGATATTAATTCAGTTTTAGTTAAGATATTAATTCAGTATCTCGAGATTTCACAAGTCCATTTTATCTTTATAATGAGTTCCAAAGTTGTTAGAAGGCTTAAAGGGTTAGCTTGGGACTACTTGTAGTCTTGATCACCGTGTGATATCTAGGGTGTATTTCTGGGGTACTACAGTCTAGCCTTGCGAATGGTCATTAATACCCTTCCATATACCCATTGGGAAGTCCCTTACCTTATGGTCTATCTTACCACATCCATAACATGCACTACTGCCTAACCTGCACTTACCCGGTGATTCATACCACATCTTTAGTAAACTGTATTGGTGCAACCACTATTCACGCTACCCTGGGACTTAGAGCGTAATGATCTATCCTAATTTTCATACCTTAACTTAGGAACTAGTACACTAGTTGAATATAGGGCTGGATCAGAAAATTTTTGGTAGAACTGAGAATAATTCCCACCATCAGACCTTTGCCAGAGAAGTTGAAGCTATCAGTTCTGGCCCTCTTATTCTCCTTTTCCCTTTCCTTAAGCTTTTCCTCCTCAATCCGCTGAGCATGAACCTTCAACCTAAAAAGGTCCATCTTCTTTATCAACATCACTTTTCTACACTTCTTGAATCCATCATTTGACATACCAAACATAAACTTACTCATTATAGCCCTAGAATTAACCACCACAGTCGGAGTATACCTAGCCAACTGGGTAAACTTAAGTGAGTACTCCTTCACACTTATGTTACCCTAATGTAGATTTATAAACTACATCACCTTAGCCTCCCTCAACTCGAGTGGGAATAATCTATCTAAGAAGGCCGTAGAAAACTCCTCCTACTCTATAGGCCATGCCTCAACACCTCTGTCTTTCTTCCACTACTTAAACCAAGTATGAGCCACTCCTTCCAATCGGTAAGAAGCTAAATTAATACTCTCATTAGCAGTAATACCCATGATATCTATCACTTTCTATATACCATCAAGAACCTCATATGGATCTTCCTTAGACTTGGATCTAGAGAACAATGGAGGATTCATTAAAGAGAAGTCTTGGATTCTAGTTGTTGTCGTGATCACTAATGGATTGGCTGGGGCAACAACCTGCTGGTTATTCTGAGTAGCCATAGTCTGGGCTAAAATTATGAAAGCGATCCTGAATTCAGCATCGGAAACATGTTTGTTCAGGAACATACTCTAACTAACTAAAATAAAGTAAGTACTAAAAATGATTGCAAATTATTTAACCTCAAAGGTGAGGACTCACCACAACTACTACTGAGTGGTATGAAATTGACTAAGGGTGATTGGGGAACTGAGCGTCCAAACCTAATTATAAGACAACATAGCGTAAAAAAGAGCATGCGATCAATACTTTAAATTTACTAGTATATGAGACTAGACTAACTGAAATATCTATAAGTTTGAGCATGAATGTATGAACTTGTAAATCTAATGCAACACCAAGCATAAACATGTACCGAAGTGATCTATAAGAAATTGAATAACTGAATAACTGATAAACTGAACACTTAGTCATGCAAACATAAATTAATATAATTGGGATACTGTACTGAAACTGTAGGAGCTAAATACAACTGACATGCCCTAATCTAAGCTAATTGAGGTCCAACCTGTAATCCAGTTGAAAGGATGTTGGTACCTTACCAGGGGTACAAGCACATGGATGACAATATGGATCCACAAGGATGATGTCCCAAAGGACGAGGGTGTCATGCCTCTACTAATAGGGGACCCCTCATAAATCTTTGGTGGGCCCATAAGTTTGGAACTTAGGGACTGCTGCTAATGACTCATGCCTAACTGATGGGGAGCCGTTATCCCTGTATTCACTTGGTGCTAAGTGTTACTCCCAACTAATTGAAACTTGTATTATTATTCATTTAACATGATTTTGTAATAGTAAGTGCTCATCATGATATTATTCTAAAATTTAATGATACAAGTCTGGTATGAATGACTTGTAGCTTGATAACAACAACAAGCATGATTTTCCAAGGTATCGAGTGTTCATAACCCACTAACATAAGTTAACACAACTAATCATAATAGTAAGTAAATTAGGGGATGGACAATTCATAATTAATAATTAACATGGTTCAAACTAAATATGATATGGCTAACTGAGTTTATAAAGCATGTACGAACATAATTCACATGAGAAAACACATTGCCTTGGTCTGTATTCAAAACTATTAAGAGAAAATTGAGTAAATTCATACTTGACATTTAAATTTAATAAAGAGAGAGAAATGGGTGTATGCCTATAAAATAAGGAATTCCTGAGACTCAATGGGTGAAAGAAACCCATTGATGAATATCCCACAAACCTGAGTCGCTTGAATTCTTGAACAAAACTTGGAATTAGGACCTTGGGAGAGTGAATTCTTTTAAGAAAACCCCTTGCTTTTATTCTCAAGTGTGAGAGGGGATTAAACATTGTTAACTAACCGAAAAGGGACAAATAATGCCTCTTTTAATGTTTTAAGTCATGGATTTGGTGTTTAAGGAGGAGAAAGGACCAAAAATTCCTTCACCCCTTAATGAAGGCTATACAATTTTAAAAGCAGGGCAGCGCGGTGCTTATCATAGATGAGAGCCTTCATGACCGCTGCCTATTATAGAGGTTAACGTTTGTAACATGATGTGTATCAGAGAGTCAAACCTTCGTGATATGCTACATATCATAGAGGGCCAACCTTCGTGGCACATCAAAAACGTGGAGTCATACTACCTTCGTGGTCCAAAATCACCCTAAACCTTTTTTGAAGATTTTAAAACTCTCCCCGATGTCCTTTTTAATATTCTTAAACATATTTCAACTCATAAATCTACATTTTTAACAGGGAAAGGCCAAAAAAAAAATTCAAATCATGGGAGTGTGAAAGTGGTCATGCCACTTGCACATAGTATGAAATAATTGATTTAAGCCCTTTAAAGAACCGATGGATAGCTGGAAACTTGTCTAGGATATTTCAAGGTATTACAGATACCTTGGTCTTTTATGATGCAGTAGAGACCCAAGTAGATTATTTATGCCAAATTCTTACTTGGTTTTAGCGGTGTCAAGACTTAAAATTATCTTGAAGAAGTGTGAGATATTTTTTGTTAGGGATGTGAATGACATTGGATCACTTGCTCGAGTTTTAAATTATAGGGTTGGAGCTCTTTTGACTATATATCTTGGAGTTCCTTTAGGTTCTTCTAACGAGGATCTCATAGTGTGGAATTTAGTTATTCAAAGGGTCAAGAAGAGACTAGCAGGGTGGTAGAAAAAATATTTTTCCAAGGATAGGAAGGAAGTGCTTATCAAGAGCACACTCTCCAGCATTCCAACTTATTACTTTGCTTTTTACTCCAACTATGGTCATTGAAAAGTTGGAAAATATTCAGAGAAATTTACTTTGGAATGCGGTGGACTAGGTAAAGAAGTTTCATTTGGTGTGTTGGGAGGTTATCACTTCTTTTATAAAATAAGGAGGAATAGAATTAAAGATTATAAAATCTTTAATAAAGCTTTATTAGACAAATGGATGTGAAGGTTTGGGGTGGAGGCACAAGATTTATGGAGGGGTGGTAGATATGGGATTAGGGACGGGAGATGGAGAACTAAAGATATTATTTTTCCTTTCCGGTGTAGCCTTTGGAGAAATATCATGAAGGAATGGGATTCTTCATTGAAAATATCCCCTTAAAGGTTGGTGATGGAAGAGGAGTATTTTTTTTGGGGCCATAACTGGTGTGGGAATATAATTTTGAAAGATGAATTCTAGAGTTTGTACAAAATATATTTCCAAAGACACTTAACTATTAAATAAATTAGAAGGCCACGAGGTAGAGAGACTTTTTAGAATCTGAGATTTTGAAGGGAATTTTTAAGATTGGGAAGTGAGTGAGTTTCAAAGATTGATACGCCTTCTTCAAAAGCAAGCCTATTTGATGCATAATATCGAAGGGTGGTAGTGGGGTCTTGGAAGTAATGGAGTGTTCTCTATCAAGTCTTTTTATGAGAAAATCTTGGTTAGGGAGGAGGTTGAGTTTCTATGTAATGTAATATGGTTCAAAATTTGCCAAGGAAGGTATGTATTTTCACTTGGCTAGCCACTAGAGAGGTGATTTTGATGGCAGAAAATCTTAGAAAATGGAAGGTTGTCTTTTTTAGTTGGTGCTATATGTGTAAAAAGATGGGCAAGGATATGGATCATCTCCTTCTACATTCAAGGATTACCATACAATTATTATGGGATATTTTTATATGGTTTCACACTCCTTGGTTAATCCCAAGAATTATGAAAGATCTAATACTAAGTTGGAAGAGCGGGAGAAGGCAGAGAAGATAAAGGGCTTGGAATATGGTTCTGATAGCTTTAATATGGGAAGTATGGAGAAAGAGAGAAATAGAAGAGCTTATAAAGGTATAGAGTTGAGTTTCTTGCAATTGAAGAGTAGTTTATGCTCTCTTATTTACTTTAGGTGTAAATAGAAAGTTCCTTATTCCTTAGAGGATTGAGTAGATTTTATAGAGCTTCATATTTTGTAGAGTTTTGATCTTTTGGTAACCTATGTATATGAATGATTTGGTCATTTTTATGAATGAAAATACTTTTACTTGATCAAAAAAGATGACTCAATATGCCCATTGATATTGTCTCCCACAAAAAGCTTCTAAGTGCTCGGGATGCCTCTCATCACCTTATCCAAAAGCTCTTCTTTTCCTTCTCGTCCAAGCCTAGTTGCGGAGCATGGGAATTAATAATATTTAATGTAGGCTCTTCAATGACAAACCCAATTAATATCAACCTATCATTGACCCTCTTAACCTCTTCCACCTACCCCCTAAGCTCCTCATCTACTAAGATACACTATGGCTCATGCTACCAGAGTACCACAAGTTTTACCCATTCACAACCTTTGCCATAGAACCTATCGATTTAGTCACTTGGACATAAGCTACACTAATCCTTGTCTTCCTAAGAATCATTAAAAGATCAATGGACTTACCTTGAAAATTCCTATGTTCTAATACCCAACACTCAATGTAGAGACTCTTTATCCTACTTAAACCTACTACCCCCTTCCCCAAACTCAGCCCTAATCCATACCTATACCCAGACTGCAACCTCACCCTGGACCCCAATACTTACCCCAACCCGTGACAAGACCCTAGTTTAACATCAACTACCAAATTCGCGACTCAATAAGAGAAAAAAATAAGAACACATACAAACAGGTAAGGCTAAAAAGAAAAATGTTAATAACAAATGTATCAAGATAAAATCAGTAATGAATCTTAAACCAAGTAGCATAAAATAATGCTTATGTCAACTATATTCTAAGGAAAAACAAAAAAAATCTCTAGGAAAGAATTAATAGCCTATGCCAAAATTAATAAAACCAACATACTATAACACAAGTGTGATAAACTAAAATCAATAACAAGAACTATACTACCCATAAAAAATCTGGCAGGCTTTAGAAAATGGGTAATCAAGGAAAAAATTACATAAATGGTCAAGAAACATAAAGTAAATTCAATTCATGTACCAGGAGAAAAAATAGAATTAGGGGTAGAAATCACCGAGATTTGGACTTGGGAAAATATTTATAATAACATTATTGAATTCAAAAAAATTAGTGTAGAAATCAAAGTATCTAAGAGATCATGTTTGAAGTCTCTTTGTGTCGCTTCCGGAAAGGTGTGGGTTTGTTAGGTCTATAATAGTACAACCGCAGCTGATAACGCCCAAACTACTCCTCCTTAGAAGGATAAAGCTGTTGCTGTCAAATATAGTAACCCGACTAGGTTGGGATCAATCCCATAATAAATAGGCCAAAAATTCTTCTCAAACTTGTTGAAATCACCAGGCAGTGCGAAAAAGTAAAAAAGGCAGATTTGCTAAAATAGTAAAAGGTAAAAGAATTGGTAGCTTTTGGTTGTAAGAAATATAAGAAGAACACTAGGTTTGTGTTCCCCTTGGCATCTTAACTTAACAGATTTATCGTGCACCGTCGAACTATTCTGATACATTACATGCAGAATCTGATAAGTTATGTACCATCAATCATCTTTTGAAAATTTCAGCCTTTACCTTTTGAGTCTCAGGATTTCACCTTACTAATCTTATCCTGGATCCCAGTTAACTATTACCTTTTGGGTCTCTAGTTATTAGATGATAATTAACCATATTACGTAGATAATACCTATTAGTGTGGATCGACATTTAATCTTCAAATTACTATTGTGATTTTTTTTCCTAGTCACTACTCCTCTTTTGGAGTAAGTAGCAATAATCTAGCAGGATCTTAATGTTGGCCACTGCTAAGAAATCAATAAGAACGAACAAAACTTAATACATGCAAGAATCTTTATCTTGAATGACTTGGCACTTTCTCTACTTTGTTAATCTGCCAAGGTTCCCACAATCCTAGTTAAGGGAATTAACTACTTTTGTTATGAGATCAATCATGGAATCCAAATACAAAATTACATAATCAATCTCATAATAATGAAAGAATAAATTCCAAAGTCTTAAAGTGAATAACAAACCAAGAATAATAAGATGTTTGTGAACTTGGCCCCAAAGGGCCTCCTTCTGTATCATTCAATATGTTAATGTATGAATGAATACAAATCCTAAATGGTATTTATAGATTACAAGAAATCCTAGAAATCAAATCCTAACTAAAATAGGAGACCTTAACTAACCGTACATAATAAGACTTAAAAACATCATAGGGGTGCATGTAGGATACATGGAAATCCTAGGAAACGATTTTAGAATGATCCAGAAAAGTTGAGGTCGATGGCTACTTGTAGGTATCCATATGCGGCCTCTCCTTGGGGGTATGTGACAATGCGTCTTGAGGCTAGGCACATGATGAAAAAAGTCTTGCAGCTTCCGCTCTTGGGATTTTTGACTTCTGGTGATGCACCGATAATCGTAGTGTATCAGTGAAGAGAGAAAAAAATCCGAAATAACATTTTGATTAATAGAAAAAAATGAAAAACATTATCGAGCTTCAATCTATATAAACTATCAATAAGACACCAGGACCATAAATATCAAATTTTAAATGAGAAATTAAATTTCTAGATACTAAAGGTACAAAAAGAGTCTATAATTGATCAAGGTGATGTCTAGTATCCATGATCAACTGATAAGTCTGTATGCCTTTAATTTGAACCTCCAAATGATTTCCTATGAATAAGAAATCCTTATTTAAATTTGTACTTTGGATCGTAATTAATCCCTCCAACATAGTACGTAAGTAGTTGCACTGAATCAAGTCATCAAGTATTATTAGGAACTTTGACTAAATTTTATTCAAAACTAACAAAAGAACTTTTATTTTTTACCATGATTTACATTCAGACAATATTTCTAATGTATCGTTTTTATATAGAAAGAACATATATCTGCATTGAGTTCTTTTTTAGCATCTTGTGGAACTTTAGCAGGTGTTTTCTTCTTCTTATACTCATTTTCCTTTATTATAAGTCCTTTACCAGCTCCTTGACCCTATGATGTTAATGGAGTGATCTCCTTGTTTCTTAAATCTTGACTCCTTCTAAGTAAGCATATTGGAAAATTCACTAACATACCACTTATTCTTTCACAGACACTAGACTTATCCTTAATTGCTATGTTGCTGAAAATCTTCAAATTTTGAACACTCATATCTAGTGTTCAAGGATGCTCTCCATCATTGATCAATGCAATAATGTGAAGTGATGCGATACCTTATCACTGCGTCCTAATCTGAGCCAACCTTACAGAAGTGAGCACACCATAGGGTTATGTCTATTTACTATTTGAATGCTCTATTTATCTTTTTCTTTAAATTGTACTTCACTTTAATGATGCAAGCGCATTGATTCATTCTTCACGTGATGTGTGATGTAGAGCCTTGTTAATTTTTGGTATCATGCTTCTCCGAACACTGCTCATATAAAATCCTCCAAAAAGAACTAATTTTGAAGGACCAAAAGAGGTGTATTTGATCACTTTAACAACCTCAGTTATGTTGTACTTATCTCAGCTTTTCTTTAATTTCCATATGACCAATTTCTATTCAGCTTTCCATTTACTCCTACTTGAAGCTTTCTATCTGGTTATCTTGGAGCAAATAAAATTTGTGTACTCAATAATGCTTTAGACAACTTGAAGCATGATGATTACATGTTTTTATTCCGATGAAATGCTTGTATTGTGATGTTGCACTTTCAATATATTATTGTTGGACGCAAATGGATACCACCAACAAATAATATGGGTACAAATATTCTCATAAGTATTGTACTTGTGGTGTTGACATCAGGGGTAGATCTATTAAGGCCCGTAGGGGTGGCACGCCACCCGCAAACTTCGACAGAAACTCTATATATATAGTTATATATATAGAGAGAGATATAGTTAAATATTAAACATGGCACTCGGAATAACAGAGTGTTGTCTAGTGCAATTGGCAAAGTGCTATATTTGTAGACCCAAGGTTGCGTGTTCGAACCTGGCCAACAACATTTGTTTTTTAAAATTATTTTGGAAGCAAACCAACAGGCGTAATAATTCTCAATTAAACAGGGTACATCCGCACAAAGCCACACTATTACCAATTTTGTATAAAAGTAATCTTATTTTTTGACCCTTTTTTTAATTTAATTGTTTAAAAGGTACTTATCTTTTATTAAAATTAAAATAAAAACTTTATTTCCAAAGGAAAGGACCAAATCAAAACATCTATGTTCTTGAGCTTTGCTGTTGCTGGTTGTTCTTTCTCTCTGCACTCTTGCTTGTTGCTTGCTCTCTTTGTAAGTTATTTTAAAAAATTATTTTGTTTCTCTTTCTTGAACCTAGAAATCTAAATTTGAAATTATCTTGATTTCGAAGAAAGTGTTCTAATTTTGTGAATTGATTTGGAGAATTTTTTCAAGAAGCTTAATTATTCTCAATCTAGTTCTAGTAATGTCAACGTCAATCATTATTGTCTTATAGCATACCTTGATTTGGGTCCACTTAAAGTCGATTCAGGAGAAAGAAGACCTATTTTTGATTATGATCCTTGAATACGAGATGAAGTGAGGAAATATTATATTGAAAAAGGGTCTTATCAACCTATCTTGAAACCATATCTTTCAAGTGAAATAGGAGGTAGAATGCATCAATTTTCTTCAAGTTGGTTTAAAGGTTCACATTCAACTTGGTTGGGGTATAGTGTGGAGAAAGATGCCGCATATTTTCTTTGTTTTTATTTATTCAAAAATAAATTTGTTCATGAAATTACGGGTGATTTTTATGCATCAAAGGGTTTTAGGAGTTGGAATAAGGCTCTTGAAAGATTTCTTTTGCATGTCGGTAAAGTTAATAGTGTTTACCACAAATGTTACAATAAGATGCTAGATTTATCAAATCATCGTCAATCAATTCAAGTTGTTCTTGACAAATATTCTAAAAAGTCAAAAAGTGAGTACCGAATGCGTTTGGAAGCTTCAATTAATGTAGCAAAGACTTTTTTTGTATTATGGATTGCCTTTTCGAGGTCATGACGAAAGTGAATCTTCAAGTAATCAAGGATACTTTTTAGGATTTTTGCGGTGGTATAGAGACAACCATTCGGATGTGGAAAAAGTGATATTAGAAAAAGCTCTACAAAATGTTACTTTGACTTATCCTATGATCCTAAAGGATATTGTCAATGCTTGTGCTAAAGAAACATTGAAAGTTATAATTGCGTACTTGAATGGAGATTATTTTGGTACATTAGTTGATGAATCCAAAGACATCTCACACAAAGAACAAATGGCCCTTGTTTTGAGATATGTTGATAAAAAGGGTGAAGTAGTGGAACGATTTATCGATCATGTCCATGTTAGTGATACATCGGCTTGCTCATTAAAAAAAGAAATTTATTCTTTGCTTTCTGATCATTTACTAAGTCCATCCAAAATACGTGGGTAAGGTTATGATGGATATACTAATATGAAGGGAGAGATAAATGGTCTCAAAACTTTAATTATGAAAGATAGTCCTTTGGCGTACTATATTCATTATTTTGCACATCAATTGCAACTAACACTTGTAGCTATTGCTAAAAAACATGTGGAAGTTGAAGACTTTTTTTATCATGTTACTAATGTGTTGAATGTAGTTGGACGATCTTTTAAACGTCGAGATTTACTTCATCATCACCAAGTCAAAAATTTGAAGCAATTACTTGAGTCCGGTGAAGCTCATACCGAACAAGGATTAAATCAAGAGTGTGGGCTTCAAAGACCGGGTGATACTCATTGGGGATTATATTTCAAAACATTGGATAACTTTCTAGTTATTTTTTCATCCATTATTCATGTGCTTGGAGTGATTGAAATTGAAGGTTCTACTTCAAGTTATAGAAATCAAGCGGAATATCTTTTGACAAAGGTTAAAACATTCAAATTTGTTTTTATGCTTCACTTGATGTTGAAAGTGTTGGCCATGTCAAATGAGTTGACCAAGATTTTACAAAAAAAAAATCAAGATATTGTTAATGTCGTGGAGTTTCTTAACATCTCAAAGAAAAGATTGCAAGATATGAGAGAGAATGAGTGGGAATCTTTGTTAAATGATGTTTCTTCATTTTGTGATTCACATGATATCTTGATTCCCAAATTAGATGAGCCTTATTTTCCCGTAAAGTCAAGCGTAAGTATTTAGATGTTTTTTATTCGCACCACTTGCGTGTTGAAATCTTTTGTGCGGTCATTCATGTGCAACTTCAAGAGCTTAATGAGTGTTTTGATGTAGTGAGTAGTGATTTGCTTCTTGGGATGGGTAGCTTGAATCCTGTAAATTCTTTTTCTAACTTTGACAAAGGTAGAATCATGACTTTAGGAAAGTATTATCCAAATGAGTTTGCTGATGCTTCGAGATTTGAGTTACCAACTTGATGCCTTCATAATTCATATGCGAGGTGGTAATTCCAAGTTCTCCAACTTGCAAGGAATTCATGATTTGGCAAAGACATTAGTTGAGGCAAATCTTGTGGAGACTTATTCACTTGTTTATTTACTTGTGAAGTTGATTTTGATTTTACCCGTCGCTACGGCAACTGTTGAAAGAGCATTCTCTTCCATGAAGCACATAAGAAATGAAGTGCGAAATAGTATTGGTGATCAATATTTAAATGATTGTTTAGGATGTTACATAGAGCGTGATGTATTTGCAAATGTAAGTAATGATGTCATTGTTGATCGTTTTCAGAATATGAAAACTCGTTGTGGGCAATTGTAATGAATTATGGATATTATAATATTAGTAATATTATTAAAAGCTTTAAGTTTGGTCATTTTATTATTGTTCTTTTATTATTGATTGATTTGTTAATTGTCCTATAGACCGAAAAGATAAATAATCTGATTGAATTACTTGGCACCCGGTGAGTTCGGATCCTGGATCCGCCTCTGGTTGACATATATGTTGATGCTACTATTGCATGGGACAGGAAAGGAGCTTATGGTGAAAGGTTAGTTGGCTTACTAGAGAATGATTTCCTTGTAGTTGATCGCACTGCAAATAAATTTATTTTGGAACGAAGAAAAACATGGCCTATTTTTGTGAGCCATTAGGATGCCATTTTGGTGACTAGATGGATTGATTTTATTAGTAACACACAATATGGTGTGGATTTTGAATAGAGAATTTAAGGCCACTATCCTTGATAACTTTCATAATTTCTTGGTAGAAGTTATTTCTAGCATTAGAGAATTAGTTTCCCCTCAACTTCCCAAAAATCTTAGAGTACATTTTATCAGAAATAAAGATGATTTAAAGTTATTTCCTACAATCGTTCTTTTGTTCTGGTATATTTGGTGGGAGTTAATGCTGTTGGGAAGAGTGTTAAACTTCCCTTTCTTTACATTAATAACAATCAAGTTGAACCAGTAACTTGGTGTTCACATACTTCCATGATTTCAAATGGAATGAAAGGCATGCTATATATCAACCTGGATTTCACACATAACCGTTTAGTATGGTATTGGGTTGCTTTGCTAATACGATCACGGTCCATTCATAACAGGTTGCTACTCAGACTTCATAAGCCTTAAAAGAATATGTTCTGGCAATTAATCAACCACTTAGATTGTATAGGTTTTCTTTGCAAGTTTTAATACTCTAGAGTTATGGATTAACCTCCCAAAATCCATAAAGTGGTGGGAATGGTAGCTCATTGACAACTTAAGCACACAGTCAACACCAAACAAAAAGGAGAAGGGAAAAACAAAGAAACATAACTGTTTAGAGGGTGGGAACATAGGTTGGGTTGTTCATGCTCGATGGAGAAAAAGAGGCGATTAAAAGAAGAAGAAATTTCACCTTTCGAAGCTTTAAAATGGAGAAATGATGGCTTGTGTGGGAGAAAGTCACAGGTGAAGAGAGACAGCAGTGGTGATGTCGGGTGTTGTAAAATAATGGATGAGCGATATATTTTCAAGGGTGATTTTCTATAGAAAATTAATGTTTAATATGGTGTATCATTGATATGGTATTAACATTGATGATATTAATTATATTTGTATAATTATGCTAAGATTATTTCTTAAGTAATATTTAATTTGATTTAATAAAAACTAGTATTCCTACCCGATTCGCAGATAATATTTAAAATATTAATCATTTCAGTTGCATTCACTAATATAATTGATCTCTACACATGAAAAGTAATAGTTCAAAATCAGATACTAATATTGTAAATTGAATGCTCTGTTTCAATAACATCAAATTAGAGGATCATTTTTCAAAATCAAGTTCAATGAGTGTGGTCAGGTAATTTCAAGACAGAATATTTTTTGACAAATATATCCACGAAATATAAAAATGTTATATAGTACAATACTTATTTTTCCTTTCTTTTCCGGGTTATAGTTATGATATGAGGTGTTGAGATCCTCATAAAACATAGAAAAAATTAAGCATTGCCAACTTTTCCATTGTTCTGTGAATATGTTAAATATTTCATCTTAAATAAAAATATTTGTCTAAATATCAATGAATTGATATTCGTCAAAAGTATACTCTACTTAAGAGATGATACAACATAGCACATCTGTATTTTACAGGTTTTAATTCACTCATTGCATACACCAAGAGTGTATTGCATAGTAAAAATTACAGTTGCTCGTAATATTGATGGTGGAGGTCGAAGAAGATCAATCAACAACTTTCTCAACCAGAGTCAATATGTACAACTGAACAAAATCAAATTAGAGAACTAATATCAGACCAAGAAAGCTATACCAATATATTCAAATTCAAAGTTGAAACCAAGTGAGAGACATTGGTGACGAAGTTCGTCTACTTCTTGCCTCACTAGCAACAAGAAGGAGTGCTTCTATACTTAAGCAAAAGAATATCTCTTCCTCCCACCAATGTGGGAGAAGTACACTTCTTCCTTAGAGTGAAAATACAATTCACTTTTTTCCTCTATTTGTTCCCTCCATTTTCCATTCACCTTTCAACTAGAACCCAACAAGAGGTTCATCATGACATTCACATACGTCCAAGGTAGCTTGTCTGATGAATTGTTGGGTATGGTAGTTCAACCTTAAACAGAGGTATACTCCATTTAGACCACACTATCCAAAAGTGCATTGGAAGAGCCTTACAACCCACCTTGCCATTCATCCTCAATATAAATTTTACTTACGATTGGTGTTGCATCAAAGGTTACCTATAGCGGAAAAGTTGCAAAAGCTGGGCATTGATGCTCTTGGTGCATGTAACTTCTGCGATGAGTGATGACCCTGCTGAACCATGGATCATTTATTGTTTGGATGTCACGTTACATAGAACTTATGGAGTAGATTACTAAGATAGGTGGGAGAAAACATAGCAACTGAGAATTGGCAAGAGAAATTATCCCAAACAACAAATTGGGCTAAGAAAAGCTTTGGCAAATGGGCCATTCTAAGTCGAATGATTGCTATCGTGGTGACACTGATATGGAGAGAGAAAAACGAAGTGAGATTTTAGGGTGGCTAGTTCCACATTAATAGATTGACTCAGGGGATAACAATTCACATACACACTAGAGGGGAAGAATGAAGAAGTGGCAACCTTGCCTTCAACAGATGAATCATATGCCATAATGTTTGCAGAAGGAAAGTTAATTGGTGGTTGTTTACTTAATTGCACTAGCCTCTTATATTAGCACTAGTTTGTCTGTTTTATTGTGAGATGTTAATATAGGCCGTAGAGAGAGTGAGAAATAGGTGTCCGACTTGTTTAGCTTTGTACTGATTCACTTTTGTTATAAATAAAATTTGTTTATTTACCAAAATAAAAAGAAGATGGACTACTGATTTAAATTTTACTATATTTTTAGAAAGAATTTTGTCCTTTGTTCATTGTTGGAAAAAATAAAGATGAAAGATTACACACTATTCCCATAATAGAAACGTTCAAAATTAAAATATTTGGTAGTAAATATGCTACTTTATTATGAATCATAAATATAATGGAATTGAGCCTCTTATACTTCCTATATATTAAACTATTTGAATTTGTATAGTGGATTAAGTGAATTAGATAATACTTCGGCAAATGAGGAGGCATGATTACCAAGTCGTCAGCCTTTTGGGGTTCACGATCTCCTGACACCCTTTAAATTGAGAATAAATTTTACTATTTAATATTTCATTAATTAGATATTTTATAATATTTTAAATTAATATAGGAATCAAATGATAATTTAATTTTCCCACTTAAGATCTTTCCACTTTTCGTATAGTACGATACTTGTTTTTTACTTTAAATTTTTTGTTATGCATTTTGGTGTACTATTTGCTTAGGAATACGTGCAACACATGTGTCTTAGGACTAGGGGTGTAAAGTGGGCCGGACCGATCCATCCCGATCCGGCCCTAGTATCTAACTCGGCCCGGTTTGACCCGGTCCGGTAAGCCCTAGGGTTTTAGGGTTCCGGATCCCGGGCCGGCTATTTTGTTAAAATGGGCCCAGCTAACCCGGCCCGGACCAAGCCCGGTCTAGGTCCACCGGTTAACCGGCCCGGAAAAATAATAAAAAAAAAAGATATTTTAGATTTTGGGCCAAACTAGCCGTTGGCCCAACGGCTATATAGCCTTTTTGGGTCCAAACGGCTAGTTTGGGCCCATTTATTAAAAAAAAAAAAAAAACTTTAAAAAATATTTTTTAATCCCAAAAAAAAAATCTATAAATACCCTACAACTTCAAATCATTTTTCACACAATTTTTCACTCTCTCAAATCTCATTCTCTCTCAAATCTCAATTCTCAATTCTCAAATATTCAATATATTTAATTTCTTAAAGTGTTCACTTTAATTTTTTAATTTTTCGTTTACAAAGTACGAGCGGAAGTTTCTAAAGTTGCAATCTTCGGATACTTTCAAAATTTGGTATTGTCGTTCCATCTCTTACGTTTAATTTTTATGTATTGTATTAATTGTTTATTATTTAATTTTATTATATTTGTGTATTTTGAATATTTTTAGTTTAATTTAATTTATATTATGGATAAATTAAGAAACCTCGCTACTAAAGGTGTTAAAAAAATTTGTCCCGAAAGCGGTAGTGGTAGTAAAAAGCGAATTACTAGCGGTAGAGGTAGTTCAAGTAGTAGATATACCCGTGTGTCTTCGCCTCCGGTACCGCTTGGTACACCTTTTGAGGAAGAAATAGGTGTAGGTGCTCACGATATGGATTATGTAGAAGCTCAGGAAAATTACGGTATAGAAGAAGAAAATGAAGTAGATGCGGTTAATTTAGACGAAGATAATGAAAATATTGCTGAGACACCCGCAGTAGGAGATGCTAACGTTAGATCTGAATCAGTTAATCTCCCTTCCTGTCCTCCCAGTGCCCCAAAACCTGGTAAAAGAACTAGTATTGCATGGCAATTTTTTGAACGTATATCAGATATTGAGGTGCAATGCAATATTTGTCAACAAATATATAAGCATAGAAGTGGAGGCAAGCAAGGGGGTACAGGTACGTTAATGAGACATGTAGCTGAAAATCACAAAAGAGAGTTAAATATTGCAAAAGGTGGTGGGGATGTTGGTGGGTCAACGCAAACTAGAATGGACCCAGCAACCGGTCACGTAACAAAGAAGTATAATAAATTGAGGGACAGGAAAGAAATAGCTAAAATGGTAGCTGTGGGTTGTTTGCCTTTTAGTTTTGCTTCTTCTGATGCCTTTATTCGTTGTATACAAGCAATTTATAATCCTATGTTTAATGGTATTCCTAGAACTACTTGTCGGTCTGATATTATTAGACTCCATTTACAATATTGTTTTTATTTATCAACATTGTTAAAAAATATTCAATGTAGATTGTCCCTAACTTCTGATCTTGGTCGTGCTGTAAATAAAAATGATTATTTAACCGTTACTTGTCATTGGATGGATAGTAATTTCGTGATGCAAAAACGTATTCTTGCTTTTTTATATGATGAAGATCGTAAACATACCGGACAATTTATTGCTAATTCAATTGTTAAAATTGCCGGATATTATGGTATCGAAAATAAAATTTTATGTATTGCTTTTGATAATGCTTCTAACAACAAGACTGCTATAACAAAAATAAAATCTACGCTATCTCGGCCCTTGCCTAAATTTTTTCATATTAAGTGTGCATGTCATATATATAATTTAATTGTAAAAGATGGTCTTGACTTTTTTGAGCTTTATATTAAAAAAAAATCGTTTTGCCGTTGGGTTTATTCAAGGAAATAATCGTAGATCGAGAATTAGAGAATTTAAAGTTAAATGTCAAGAAAATGGACTTACACCGATTTTGATGCCTGAGGAAATTGATACTAGATGGAATTCTACGTATGAATTTTTAAAAACTTATTATAAATATAGAATTCCTATTACACTAACTTTTAACCAACATTGCGGTTCATTTGCTGATTCTGCTGATTGCATGCTACATAATTCTGATTGGGTTGTAATTAATGATCTTGTTAAATTTTTAGAAAAATTTTATGTAGCTACGGTTGAATTTTTCGGTGCTTATTAGCCTACTGTTTGTAATATTTTGGCATATATAGCCGATATTTCTGGTTTGCTCAAAGAATATAAAAATAAAGAAGGTTATAAAGAAGCTGTTGGCGCCATGTTTACGAAATTTAAAAAATATTTTTTTTCAATTCCCCCTATTTACTTGGTTGGTGCTATGCTAAATCTGTGCATTAAATATAATCATATGTGTCACTTTAGTACTCTTATTTATACTAACTTAGAAATAAATACTAACTATGATTCTGAACAAGTACAGCCTGATTTGTGAACGGCTACGGCTGATGCAAAGGATTGCATAGAAAAATTATATAATCACTATCCTGATTTATTTGATTTAGCCATACCTATAAATATCACTCCAACTGTCGCTCCTCATCCTCCCAAGGAGCCATCATCTTCTAAAAGGTCGGCACATAGTGGTTTTTCTGATTCATTTTATGATTTAAATTGTTGGAACAGTGTTGATGAGAGAACTTACACATCAACTTATCGGGAAGAGCTGAAATATTATCTTCGGACGGCACCAGAGGATCGCAGACGACGGATCAACATGTTGGATTGGTGGAGGAGTAATGAAACACAATATCCTGTACTTTCAAGATTAGCTAGAGAGATCTTGAATGTTCCAATGTCAACTGTTGCATCAGAGAGCGCCTTTAGTCAGGGACGACAGTAGCTTGGAGACAACCTACACTCATTGGGAAGCAATGCAATGAATGTTCTAGTTTGCCTCAGAGATTGGATTAGAGCGGAAAGAAGAAACCAAGGAATGGAACCGAAGCCGAGCGACGAGCTGAAACTTGAAGAAATTATGACTTCACGGGAGAACTCAGCAGAATCAAGTCCAATGCATGATTTTGCCCCCGTTGACTTCGACTATCCTATGCAAGTTCCCATTAATATTAACATGAATGAGTTGGAAAAAATGATGCATAATTTATAAATTTTTCATTCATGTAAATTACAAATTTTGAATCATTTTGCAATCAATAAAATTCCCCAAATTCATTCACTCCTTAGTCCTTGTTTTTTATTTTTTTTTTCATTTAACGATTTAAAATTTTAAATTGAATTTCTAGTTTTCTACTTTAAATTAAAAACTTACTTCTAATATATTATTAATTTACTACCAAATATTATTAATTTATTATATTAAGTAGCATATGTTTTGTATATTTGTGCATATATCTTCTACAGAAGTGTATAGTTAATGTATACATGTGTATGTGTTTTATAAATTAGTATATAAGTATATCTATATAAATTGTAATGTATATATAATGTAGTATATTTTATAATTAGTAGTATATATACATTGAATGGTGCGTATACACATGTATATATCTTTTATAGAAGTGTATATTTAACGTATAATGTGTATATGTTTTATAAATTAGTATATAAGTATATATAATATATTGTAATGTATATATAATGTAGTATATTTTATAAGTAGTAATATATATACATTGAATGGTGCGTATACACATGTATATATCTTCTATAGAAGTGTATATTTAATGTATACATGTGTATATGTTTTATAAATTAGTATATAAGTATATCTATATATATTGTAATGTAGTATATTTTATAAGTAGTAGTATATATACATTGAATGGTGCATATACATAGAATAGAGTGTATATATGTGAATAAATCTTCTATAGACGTGTATATTTAACGTATACATGTGTATATGTTTTATAAATTATATATAACTATACACATATATATTGTAATGTATATATATTATAGTATATTTCATTTAAAGTATTACATATACATAGAATAGAGTGTATATATGTGAATGGATCTTCTATAGACATGTATATTTAACGTATACATGTGTATATATTTTATAAATTAGTATATAACTATACAAATATATATTGTAATGTATATATATTGTAGTATATCTCATTTAAAGTATTACATATACATAGAATAGAGTGTATATATGTGAATAGATCTTCTATAGACGTGTATATTTAACGTATACATGTGTATATGTTTCATAAATTAGTGTATAACTATACAAATATATATTGTAATGTATATATATTATAGTATATTTGATTTAAAGTATTACATATACATAGAATAGAGTGTATATATGTGAATAGATCTTCTATAGACGTGTATATTTAACGTATACATTACTTTATGTTTTATAAATTAGTATATATATTGTAGTATATACTTTTTTTAAAGTAGTACATATATATTGAATGGTGCGTATATATGTGTATATATCTTCTATAGATGTATATCTTTAAAGCATACAAGTGTATATGTTTTATAAATTAGTACGTAACTATATATATATATACATATTGTTGTATATATATATATATATGTATATTGTAGTATATATTTTATTTAAAGTAGTACATATATATTGAATGGTGCATATAGATGTGTATATATCTTCTAAAGTAGTATATATTTAACGTATACATGTGTATATATTTTATAAATTAGTATATATATATATATATTGTAGTGTGTATATATATATATTATACTATTATAGCATATGTTTTTTTTAAAGTAGTACGTATAGTTATATATAATTATATATTGAATGGTACGTATATATGTGTAATTGTTTATATATTTTTTTAAAAATATATATTGTATATTGGAGTGTATATAGTGTATATTGGATTTTTTATTTATTTTTTAACCGGGTTTGACCGGATTTTGGTGGGTTTGACCGGGTTGGGTTAAGTGGGCCGAGTTAGGGTGGGTTTTAATATTTTTACTGTTTGGCCCGGCCTGGTCCAGCTCGGTTAACGTCAAAATCGGCCCTTAACCGGCCCTCAACCCGGTTAAAATGGAAGGGCCGATTCCGGATTGGCCCGGCCCGGCCCGTTGACACCTTTACTTAGGATTAGTAATACCAAATAGAGCGCTATAGTATTATTCTCATTTTGTACTTGATGGGGCATTGTTCTTCCCGTTTGTCCCTCACTTGGCTCGCCACACATTGCATAATATCAGAACCTAAGACGGTGCAATCATTCTATAAGAATTTGCGTTTTTAATAGCTGGAATAAAAATGTATACAAACTTGGTGAAAAAATCATTCAATTGCGCTTGAATATCTACAAAATAAAAGAATAACAGAAAATACTCCTTTTGTGGGATCTAGACCTTGGGCTACAATTTGCAAAGTTAAAACTAACTTATGTTGAGTTAAAAGTCAAGAGAGAATCACGCAGAAGCTAAAACTGATAGTTGCAAATCATGAAATGATAAATCAGACGACAAAGAAAACAATACTAAAAATCATAAAATTATTATATGTTTTGGCTAATTCACCTACATATTATGAAACATAATATAAAAGAAATCATAAAAACTTTAACGATAAAATCTTCCTCTAAACAAAACCCTTAAATCTTAAAGAACTACATTGTGGATGTTATTATGTTGTGAAATAAGAAGAGGGATCCTCAATTTATAAAGGTCCAAAACCTTTCCTCCAAGAAAGAGGTTAGCCAAATATGAAAAAGTTTTATAATTTTCTTTTAGAAAAAATAAAAATAATTATGTCATTACTTTTATATTCCCTCAATAGAAAATTAATACACAAATTTGATAAGATAATTAAGGCAAAAGCCCTAACGAAATCTCTTTTAGACTTGATTCTCTTGACAAAACGTGATCCATCTTCTTCATATGCATGATTTTGTTCTTCACATGATCTTCATCACTGCTGCTTATCATGATTAAAAAGAAGATTTAGAATATTATGGTTAAAATGGGTTAAAAATTAATATTTATTTTTGTTTTTAACGATGCAGCAACAATAATGTTGAAAATATGATTAACACTTCTTCTATACATATAGATGGACAAAAATACTTCATTATTATCAAATCTGTTGCATCTTGATTTGAAACCATACTTTAAACCTGTCTTTGATTTCGTTTCACCAAATAATTAGACCTTTGAACCGTAGACTCTGATACCCCATGTTGGGTTCGAAACCTAAAGGACATCATGCGGAAGCTAGTAGTTGCAAACCAAGGAGGTGATGATTCAAACGACAAAGAAAAATATACTAAAAGATATTATTCGATATGATTTGGCCAATTGACCTATCCAAGTAAACCAATACTCCTTCCGTTTTAAAAAGAATGATCTACTTTGATTTGGCACAAAGTTTAAGAAAATAAAGAAGACTTTTGATTTTTGTGGTCTTAAATTAAAGTTGTGTCAAATATACCAAAATGTCCTTTAATCTTGTGGTCCTAAACATGACATGTGGAAAGGTGAAATTAAAGTATTGCCAAAAAAAAGAAAGGGGTCATTCTTTTTAAAACGGACTAAAAAGAAAATTAGGTCATTCTTTTTTAAACGGTGGGAGTATTAAAGAAAACATAGAACTGTTGGGAGAAGATTGCTCCAAACAAGACTCTTAAATGACTACATTATGGATACTATCGTGTTGTGATATTAGAAGAGGGATTCTCAATTTATAAAGGTCCAAAACCTTTTTCCTGTGAAATAGATTAGCCAAATATGGAAGACTTTTATATTTTTATTATAGGAAAAGTAAAATTAATTATGATATTACTTTTAGTTTTCTTTAATTGAAAATCAATACACAAATTTGATATGAAAATCAGGTCAAAAACCATAAGAAATTATTCTACAACAATATATGTGTCAGTTTTACTTATATGCCATTCTCCTTTTTGGTTTGGTTGAAGAAACTCTTATTTTATTTATCGAACCAGCCAAGAATTTATGAATGTTGTTTACCTACATATACATAATAAAGAAGATGGATGATAAACTATTAAACTGAAGACAAAAGAATAAAAAGGTGGCAGAAAAAGTAGAGTAGAGAAATTAAAAAAGATGGCTGGTCTAGGCAAGTACTGCAATACATGAATAAAAAAAAAGGCAATAAAATTTGATAATTTTGTAAAAGAGAATGAAAAGAGAGGAAAGTTAGCAGAGAAGTGAAAAATCAAAAGTAGTAAAACTTGGTGAAACAAGAAGAGTTGGTGGTATACTGCTACTGCTCTTTCTATGCACTATTCTGACCTGAACATTATCATTGTTGGTCGAAATAGGTAATAAACACTTGTTATCCTGACCTAAAAATTATCATTGTTGGTCAAAATAGGTAATAAACACTTGTTCAGTGTTTTTATTCTTCTTTTTTGTCTGGGAAACTGTTTGAAAGTCGGGGATTTCATGTTGGGACTTTCTTTGTTTTCTGTGAAATATGGGCCATGTATATTGATTTCTTATTCTTGACATTAACAAATTTTCATATTGGTAGCTTAAAAAGAAAATAGAGGTACTTACTGGTGTTAGACACTTTTAATGGTGAGGAGCCTAGGAAAACCATGTGGGCTTGTCTTACCGCAGAAAATATCAAATCATATTATGAGTATTTTTGGTTTATTTTAATCCAACTCTTTTAATTTTAATGTGATTTTGGTACATATTTCTATCTTTCTATGTCCTTTAATATGAGTACTCTCTTTTAAATACGATGCAAGTTATTTTCCGAAAATGACTCTTTTGGTTCAGTTTTTCGTTTCTTTTGATTGGGAAATTGTTGGAAACTCAGAAATCTCATTCTTGAGATTTTTTTTGTTCTTTGTGAAATTTGTATAGATTCTTTTATTCTTGGTGATAAATATGAGATTTTTTTCTTATTTGAAGATGTTTTTGGTCCACATTTATGCCTTTCTATATCCTGCAATTTGGGTGCTCTTTGTTTGGTAATTTTAAGTAGAAGTAGTGGGCTCGTTCCCCATTTTTAAGGCCAGGAAGATCACCATTCAGTTTTATTTCCCTTTAGTCTTTTGAAGTGTTGGGGATCCCTAGCAGAGGGGGTCCTGGTTATTTGTAGTAAGTCGCAATCCAACTAGAGGATCCACTTCTTAGAAAATAGTACATAGCGAAAGCATACCGGAATCTTCTTACTGCTTACATAAATTATAGACAATAAATGTAAATACATAGTTCATGAAAATGATGCTAAAAATTAACCACGAATACATCTTGAAGCGTGACCAGATATCTTGAAGCGAGTCAATCTTTAGTTTTGCGGTCTTCAACAGTGATCCCAAATTCATAATCGAAATCTCTCAATACTTGGGTGGGCAAGTACCAAATAGAAAACTAAATTCTTAGGCTATGGGAATCCCTATTTATAGAGATACTCTCTCGGTCCAAGGAGGAAAGAAAAACACACACATGTTTTTACTTGAATAAGGAAAAGACAACGACTTCTCTTTTTTCCATAGAAAATAGAATTTTGAGTTCTAGTTTAATATGAGTATTGTAGGAACAACACAATTAATAATAGAGGCTTCCTATTATTGAAATAATTTAAAATACTAATTTGAATTATTCTTACCATAGCAAATTATAAATTATTCCATTAAACGTTCGTAATTGCACTTCTCTACTTTTATTTTAAAATTTTCCATTAAGCACTTATGTAATTCCTCATGTTAAGATTACAAATACTAATCAGTAAATTAAATTACTAACGAATTTAATATAATGATTACACATGAAAACTTATAAGCTTCTCAAAAAAGGCGTATTATCAATCTCTGTATCGAGACATGAATTTCATCAACTAAATTATTATTTCACCAATATATATTATTATCATCCAATCTATCAGAAATATTGATCCATCTCAGAATATTACCTTTTAATAAATTAAAATGATAAATAATATATAAAAATCATAATAGTTATACCAAGATTGAGAATATAAGTGCATTTAAAAGTTTAAAGAATACATTTTTATCAGTCAGTCTAAAATAACTATCTCTACTCGGTCCTATTCTATCAAGACCTGAACCAGGGCCTGACCACGCTGGATATCTCAAGTCCCGTGTGGACAGGAGATCACCCCTTGCACATAACCAAGCCAAACACACCACACCTCAGAGTTAGTTGAATTTCGAACATATAACAAGATAGGAGAATATCAATTTAAAGACATTAAAATAAGTCTATAAACAAAACCAATCGATATCAGTATCAATGCCAATACCAATACCAATACCAATACTAATACCATCACCACTCATGTCCACAACAATCCAACAAAGCCTCTAATGAAAACTAAAGAATATCCATTCGTGACATGCCCTCGACCATAGCCAAAACCAAGACCAAATAAATAGTTAAGCCATAAAAAAATCCATAACATAAAATGGAGTCATCCAAAGTGTTGAAGCTCACCACTTTAGTATGAATTAAAAGCTATCCCCCAATCACCTAGTCACTAAGTAGGAGGAGCGAAAGTATGACTGATTCCTGCATCGCATGGGGATACAACATCCGAAGATAGTTAGTGGGGTGAACTCTATCATATAACTCGGGGATAAGGATAACATAATGATATGATCAACAGCTTAATATCATTCAAGAACTAGCTCATACAATCAAATTTATAGAAATAATTATATATCACATGTCGGGATAGAGAACAAGGATTAACATGTTGTTCAAAACTTTAGCCTGAATTGTGTAGTTCAATCGTCATATAATAGTATACACGGGCTATATGGGCCCCAGCTCTCACCCCCTAGTCAGCCTCCAGTGCGTGTAGCCACACGAATCGGAGAATAATCTCATATATATGCATATGGGGGACTCGAATCCTCCAACATATACTAAGGTGACTTAAGTATCCGATCATATAATGATTTACACGGGACTCAAACCTCTCTAATAATGAAATAACAATAAGGGGGACTCAAATCTCCCTAGCTACTTTGACCCCCGTGTCGGCAACCATGATTTCTAATATCAGTTGCTCAGACCTCCACTTTTATGACTCCGCAACACAACCCTTATTAAAGCCCAATTAAAATAATTGTCACACATTCCCATTCATATAACCACATTCCACATCAAGGCATATAATATTGTTAGCATCATACCAACTACACTTGCATGGTAATAACAACATGAAAAAATAATTCCCATTAAATTGGAAAGAAAAACCCCCTTTGTTCATTAATACACCTTGGGGAGCACCAACTACCTTTGTTCATTAAATCATACCATTGTATTTCAAATACTTCTTTATATCATGCATAGTTTAAGACTAGTTCAATTTAACAAATTCCCTCAGTTCTCATAACTAAAACCAATTTCACATTATGGGATTGGGGTTATAACCACTTTAAAAGCCACAAGTTTAGGAAAATAACAATTTCCTAGTTCATTCACCATACCCATGTACCCACAAGTTCAAAACAAGATTAAAAACATGAAAATCATATATATAAACCATGAGAATCATTGTTCAATTCATAACATTCAAAACCCCCGACCTTTATTTTCAAAACCAAAACAATAATCGTATGAACAATACTTTGAATGACATAATTTTACAAAATTAATAATGATGTAAGAGTAACATGCTTTAATCACCAAGAAGTACGGAGAGAAATCACCTTTGAGATCCCTAATTGATCAACCTTTTAAAAATCCTAAGTGTTATTGACCTTGACGATTTGAGAGTGTTATGAGAGGTTACTTGATGTATTTATGATCGCTAATGATTCCCTAAGGAAGTTATAAGACGTGGGCTTTAAGTTGGACAAAAGGAAAAATGTCCAGAATGCCTTCAATTTAAAAGCTAGAAAAAATCGTCTTTGGCTACGAGCCAACCCCTTGACTCGTATCCTCACCTTATGACTCATGACCATGAGTCATAACCAAGACAGTGACTAGGACCCCCATATACTACCCACCTTATGACTCCACCAAACAACTCATAATGAGATCTTACTACTCTTAAGGTCTAGTTTTGAGCAACACAGAACCCAAATGAATTAAACACTGGACATCCTACGATTTCACGTAATGACTCATGACACATCCTTATGGCTCTTAGTGAGACAGTTATACTTAGAGAAGAATCAAGCCTCAAGCTTACTTTTTGGGGTACGACTCATCCCAACAATTTGTCAAGACACTCAATGACTCAAGGGGATCAGTCGTAACCAAGTCAGTGAGCCCAAAACTCAAGAAATTTTCAAGGGTTGAAATCTTGGTGTTCGATGTTCAAGACATACAAATGCACTAATATGAGAAGTTAGAACTATACCATTATCATAATCAAGATAAATTATATTTAATCTCATGCTGCAATCATTCTGATAATTCGTCCTAATTTCCATCTACGATTGTAAACTATAAGTGTAACTTATAGGAATAGATGATTTAATCTTTTGTGTATAAGCTAAACTCCATACAAAAAATAATATACTATATAAGTTTAGGAGACATATATGATAATGATTTATTTAATATAATAATTTATCGAATTGAATAAATAAATAAATGAGTAAGCTTTCAATAAATAATACCACATCAAAATATATGGTTTGTAGTATATCCTAACAATCTCCCATTTAGACTTATAACCATGCACCCAAAAATCTAACACCCAGTCTTTCTACTTGCTTTTCAAAAGGCTTCTGTGGTAAAGCTTTTGTAAAAGGGTCTACTAGGTTGTTTTTTTATGCAATGTTTGCAATAACCACATCTCATATTTTTACTTTATCTCAAATCAATGATAGTTATGCCTACTATGTTTTGCCTTTTATGGCTCCATGTCTCATTCAATTTTGCAATCGTACCACTATTGTCACAATAAATTATAAGTAGTTCCTCTATCTCAGGGAAAACCATCAAATCTTTGGGAAAGTTTCTGAGCTATACTACTTTCTTAGCTACCTCAAAGGCTGATACATACTTGATTTCTATGGTGGAATCAGCAATACAAGTTTGCTTGATTCTCCTCCAAACAATGGCTCTACCTCTCAAAATAACATATTTCCAGAGTTCGACTTTCAAGAGTCCTTGTAGAATAAAAATCAAAATCTATTTACCTTATAGGCACTGACTTATTTGAATGGTAAACTAACATGTAATCCCTAGTCCTTTTCAAGAACTTGATTATATACTTAACTGTTGTCTAGTGTTTTCTTATAGGGTTAGACTAAAATATTATAACTATGCCTATATCAAAGAAAATAATAGGTCTAGTATACATCATCACATATATGAGGCTTCTTGCAGCTGATGCATAAAGAACTACCTTTATGTTTTCTATCTCCCCATCTGTATTAGGAAATTGATCCTTATACAGAGAAATTCCATATATATAAGGAAGAAATCCCTTTTTGGAATCATATAAGATAAACTTGGTAACTTGAGATAAGGCTAATATCATTTTCTTGCGATCACATAGAGCCTTGATCCCAAATATGTGAGCAGCTTCTCCCAAATATTTCACATACAAATTACTTGATGACCATTCCCTCACTTCATTCAAAAATCCCACGTTATTATTATGAGTAAGATATCATCTATATACAATAGTAGAAACACCACTTTGTCCCCATTCCATTTTTTGTACACACAGGACTCATCAAGACATTGCTGAAAATTAAAAGTGCTAACTGCATTGTCAAAACAAGTGTTCCATGCCCTAGAATCTCACTTTAATCCATAAATAGATCTCTTAAGCTTGCAAAATATGTGCTCTTTCTCTTTTTCAATTAAGCCATCTGGCTGCCGCATAAAAATGCTCTTATTAAGACTTTCATTAAAGAAAACTCTCTTAAGATCTATTTTCCAGATCTTTATAATCATAATGGGCATCAGTGGATAAGAGAATTCTAATAGACTTAAGCAGGGCTATTGGAGAAAAGGTTTCATCATAATCGATCCCTTATTTATGAGTAAATCCCTTTGCAACAAGCCTAGCTTTCTAAGTTTGAACTTTTTCGTCTACTCCTCTATCTTTCTTATAGATCCACTTGTATCCCATGGGTTTTACTCTATATACAGGTGGTTCTACAAGATTCCATACTTTATTAGAGTACTTGGACTCTATTTCTGATTTCATAGTAATAGTTTATTTGTGTGCATCTTTATCTTGTAGTGCTTTATCGAAATTCATGGGCTCAGTATTTAAATCTTCAAGAATTTTATCAAAATATTCTCCCAAGAGTACATATCGAGATGGTTTTCTTATATCTCTCCCACTATGGTTAGGAACTACAATTGTAAGGTTTAATATAGAGCCAACTACATTTTTACAATCTTGTGGTTGAACGACATCATTTTCTAGATTTTGTGTCTCTATGCTATACTCATCACTTTGCGGTGTTGGGACATCAATGGCTTCTTCCTATAGTGCACCCTCATAACTTTGATTTAATGGATTTTTGAAAACATATACTTGTGAAACTGTGTGTATATTACATCTCTCCCACTACTTAAATGCAATGGTATGTTAACTCTAACATCTGGAGTTGGAATTTGGTTTTCTTACTCGTCAATAAGTTGATTCATTACCTCTTTAATTAGTTTTCATAAAACTAGTTTACTTCTGGTAATGTGGCTTGTTATAAAATCCTTTTCTAAAATCTTGGCGCTGGTAATTACTACGACCTTCTTTTCTGTAGGATTGTAAAATAGATCACCTTTCATTCTTTTAGGGTACCCAATAAAAATGCATACTTCTACTTTAGGTTCCAACTTTTCTACCTTTTCCTTCAGCACATGTGCTGGACATCCCAAAATCTTAATATGTTTTAGACTAGGTTTATGCGAAGTCCATAGTTCTATAGGTGTCATAGGTACCAACTTGAATGAACTAAGTTCAGAATATAGTTTGTAGTTTCTAGTGCATAACCCCTAAACGAAGAAGGCAAATCAAACTCATCGTAAATCTTACCATTTCTAAAAGAGTCCTATTTTTTCTTTATGCTATACCATTTTACTATAGAGTTCTAGGTGCAGATATTTGAGATATAATTCCTTGTTCTGATGAGTAGCTAATGAACTCATTGGAGAGATATTCACCACCATAATCAGATCATAGACACTTGATACGTTTCTTATGTCATTTCTCTATTTCTATTTGAAATTCTTTGAATTTTTCAAAGTATTCAGACTTACAGTGCAATAAATAAACATAGAATATTTTGAGTAATAAATAATGAAAGTCATGAAATACTCATAACCACCTCTTGCTTGAACGTTTATTTGGACATACAAATTAGAATTAATTAATTCAAATTATTCATTTGTTCTATTTCCTTTTGAGGGAAAAGGTCTCTTTGACATTTTTCTTGCTAAACAGACTTCACATTTTGGTATTTCCACCACTTTTAATGAACCTAAAGGTCCATCTTGACCCAACCTCGAAATGTTATCTAGATTTATGTTCCATAGATGCAAATGCTATAAATAAGTCTCATTAAATTCATAAGAACGTTTTGTTTTACTTAAAAATTTGACATTGTTCAGCTCAATCAATGCACCAACATAGATAAAATATTTAGGAGAGAAATTAATAATAAAAAGACCATCAGTCAACGTATCAATATAGATAAAAATGTTTATTATAGCTAATAATACTAATATTAGAAAATTAACATCATAACCAAAGCTTAAAAGCTCTAGAAACTAAAATCAAATTTCTTCTAGCTAAAAGTGTATATAATGTGTCTTTTAAAATTAAAAATCTACAATCAACAAATGAAATACTAATATTTTCTAATGCTAAAGCTGGAGCTGCTCAACCATCAGCCTGAAAAACACTAACTTCACCTCTATTCAGCTTGCATATTTCTTAAGTTCCTGCAAAGTAGCGTAGATGTGATCAATGGCTCTTTAATATACACACTATAATGTGGTAGAAACAAATGCTAAACACATTTCAACAACAAGTGAAAGTGAATCTATCTTGTTTTTCTGCTTGGCTAGAAAAACTGGAAAATGTGTCTTCTAGTGGCCTAGCTTCTTTAAATGAAAAATACTTGCCATTAGTCTTTCTTACGCGGCTAGCTAGAGCAACAACTTTCTTAGCATTGTGAGTCTTTTTCTTATTATTACCACCTTTCAGTTTAGAAGTAGAACTTTTCTCAACAAAATTATGACTTTCAAGTTTATTTGGACACAAAATAGTGCTAAAGGAGGTAAAAAGAGACATACTAAATCTAAGATTGAAAAACGCTACAATATATCAACAACTAGTCATATAAACATTTAATAGTTGAATACAAACTCATCATATACATATATATTCATGCATCTCAAGTAGCCAATCGATGGAATTCTAGAACTACTTATGCAATACACATATATAATGACTGATTATTCACTCCATGAAATTTTACAGACCTAACTCATGTGGAGAGTATACTGTTAGTTTAAGTTAAGCGAATCAAACCTGAGTTAAATTGATCCAATAATATATTATTCAATTTAGGAGAGTTAATAAAGATTATCAAACTAGAGATTAAATACATAGTGACTTGTATCAATTTATCCAATATGGAAGAAGGTCTAAGCCAATACATAAAATTAATACGTCATTACTATTTAATCATGGTAATCATGAAAATAACCCGTATTACAAAAATAATTTCTCTTCATTCATATACCTGAGAATCCGACATATTACATTTCTCTCTTATGAGTGAAAATCTTGATATATCTTCTCATGAGTTAATTATGTACAATTAGTATCTAAAGGTAAGTCTCCTTTCAAGTAAATAAACCTTCACCTAGAATGTACACTTATCCTGAATAATTTATACATGATTAATTAAAAATATTTCAGTGACTCAAATAAATAGATCACTTTCGTAGCACTTATTTATTAATCATGATTCTTAATTAATTTATTTATATTATCTCACATGAGTGTACCTTAAATAATTTACAATGATTTCAAATAAATAGACCAACTTTAATAGTAACTATTTATTAATCATAGTTCTCAATCTATGTATTAATATAATTTCACATGTATATTAAGAATCTCCATTATTTTAGATAAAACAATTAATTTAAATTTAATTATATATCAATAATCAATTCTTAAATTATGTGAATTAATATACATTATGTTATGAATTAAAGCTCAAATAATTCAAGAAAATAATTCTTGGCCAATCAAAAGGAACAATCATATTAAGACAAATCATGTCCACAATTGGGCAAATATTAAATATTTCTTTTGATTGAAAAAAATTCAATTACCCAAAGATATTTGAACAATTTACAGCGAAATAGATGGTACCCTAAAGGTAACACTCCCACTACCAAACACATGCATGATGCAAACTACACTTTCTTTCCTTTTTTTTTTAACTTTGCAATCCAATGAGTAATGAACCATCTTGCAATACCAAGAAAATTAAATGTATTGATTCATGTGGGTAGTAAAACTTATGTCATAATCCACGATCATTAGAAACTCAATCAAATTATAAAGGTATTCTCAAATCATAAAGATGAACTCTGGCTAAAATTGTATGTCCATGTATATAATCGAACATATATATATATATTGTGTTATCTAATTAGATGCAAGCACTCCTATGATGTCAGTTGTTGGAAAATAGTACACATCAGAAACATACCTAAAACACTTTGAATTTTGTCCCTTAAAAATTTTCTGAGCTTTGAGGTCACTGCCCAAGTTACAGCTAAACCCTATGAGTCGTAGGGTGTCTTGACGAGTCGTTGGGATGAGTCATAACCAAACGGTGTCTTGACGAGTCATTGGGATGAGTCATAATCAAACTAGCAAGCTTATGGCTTGATTTTTCTCTAAGTATGAGTGGATCACTAAGAGCCATAAAGATATGTTAGAGTTGTTAGGTGTAATCGTAGAGTGTCCAATGTAAGTCCCAAATTGGGTTCTGTTTTGGTTACGACTAGACCCTACGATTCGTAGGGTCCCATTACGAGTGGTGATATTGAGTCATAAGGATAACAATGTAGGGTGCCTTGGTTACAACTCATGATAATGATTCGTAAGGAGAGGTTACGGGCTACGAGGTTGACTCGTAATCAAAGGCGACCCTTTTTCAGCATTTAAGTTGGGGGCATTTTAGATATTTCCCCTCTTACCCAACTTGAAACACGCGTCTCATAACCTCTTTAGGGTGTCATTGTCTTTAAAAAACAATCTAAGTAACATCTTAAATACTTCAAAATTCTCAAGGTCAAGAATAATTAGGATTTTCAAGAGGTTGATCAATTAGGCTCTGAAGGGTAATTTCTCTTTGTGCATCTTACTATTATAGGAATGTGACTCTTACCATAGTGTTACTTTTGTAAAATAATATGTATTAAAGTGTTATTCACATAAAATTCTTTTGGTTTTGAAACAAGGGTTGAGGGATTTTGATATTTTGATGAAATAAAAAATATTTCTCATGGTATATGTATATGTATATGTATATATATATATATATATATATATATATATATGATTTCCATGTTTTAAATATGGTTTTGAACTTGTGGGTGCATATATACGGTGAATAAACTATGGAATTGTGATTTTTCCAAACTTGTGACTTTTGAAGTAGTTATGACCCCAACCTCATAATGTGAAATTAGTTTTAATTATGAGAACTGTGATAATTTGTAAAACTGAACTAGTCTCAAATTATTGCACGATACAAAGAGGTATTTAAAATACAATGGTATGATTTAATGAACAAAGGGATTCGGTGACCCCCTTTATGTATTAATGAACAAAGGAGTTATTTTCTTCAAGATAATGGGAATGGTTTTGGCATTTAGTTGTTACCTTGCAAGTGTAGTTGGTATGACGATACAAAATGTATACTTTAATATGGAATATGGTTAAATAAATTGGAATGTGTAATACTTGTTTTAATTGAGCTTTAATAAGGATTATGTAGCTGAGTCGTGAAAGTAGAGGTCTGGATGACTGATACTAGTAACCATATTTGCCGACACGGGGGTCAAAGTGACTAGGGAGGTTTGAGTCCCCCTTATTATTATTTCATGATTAGGGAGGTTTGAGTCCCAAATAAACCATTATATGATCAGGTGTTTAAGTCACCTTGGTATATATTAGAAGTTTTGAGTCCCTTGTGTGCATGTATATAAGATTATTCTTTAATTCATATGGCTACACGTACTAGGGACCGGCAAAGAGGTGAGAGCCAGGGCCTATATCTCCCATAGGTACTATTATATGATGGTTGATCTACACAATCTAGGCTAAAGTTTTGAAACATATATTATGCCTTATTCCCTATCCTAGCATGGGATATATATATGTATTTGATTATGTGCATTGGTTTTGAATGATTTTAACTATTGATCATGTCATTATGTTATTCTTATCCCTAAGTTACATATTAACGTTCATCTCGCTAATCGTCTTTGGATGCTGTATCCCCACATAATGTAGGAATTGGTCATACTCATACTCCTCCTACTCAGTGACTTAGATTTGGGATCAGCTAGCAAGTCAGATTAAAGTGGTGAGCTTCCATACTTCAGAAGACCCTATTTCATGATTATGGATTCCTTTACATTTTAATTATTCCCTTGGATTTGGTTTTCGAATATTGTTGGGGGCATGTCCCGATACTTTATTAATATTCATTCTTCTAGGCAGTTGAAAGTTCATGAGAGGAATTATTAGGCTCATAACTTGGAGTTGTTGGATGTGGTATTCGTATTGAAGGTTTGGCAGTACTATTTGTATGGAGTCCATGTAGATATCTTTTCTAATCATAAGAGCCTCTAATATGTATTCACCTAGAAGGAGCTGAACCTCAGGTAGAGGAGGTGGTTTGAGTTGCTGAAAGACTATGACATGAGTCTCCACTATCACCCAGGTAATGCTAATGTGGTTGCTGATTCTCTTAACATGTTATCCATAGGGATTCTAGCTCATGTAGATGAGGATAAGCGGTAGTTGGTGGAAGATATTCACCATTTGGCTAACCTTGGAGTTCATTTCTTAGGCTTTGAGGATGGTGGTATATTTGTGCATGAGGTGATGAAGTCATCTCTTATTGTTGAGATAAAGAAGAAATAGGTATTGGACCATATCTTAATAAAGATTAAGGGGGTATGGTATAATGAAAGGTTGTAGCTTTTAAGATTGGTGGCAATGGTATTTTGAGGTACTAAGAAAATTATATGGTTTCGATATAGATAGGTTGAGAGAGGGGATCTTGGCTGAGGCTCATGAGTCACATTATGTCATTCATCCTGGATCTACAAAGATGTATCATGATCTTAAGGAGATTTATTAGTTGAACAATATGAGGTGAGATGTGGATAGCTTTGTGGCTAAATGTATAGTGTGTCAACAAGTAAAGGTTAAGCACATAGGGCCCGGTGGGTTGAATCAAGAGATAGAGTTTCCTGTATGGAAATGGGAGATAATTAATATGGATTTTTTTACCTATCTACCTCAATCTTTGAGTCAGTTTGATTTGATTTGTGCCACCGTGGATAGGATGACTAAGTTTGCTCACTTCTTGCCAGTGAGGACTAATTATTTAGTAGTGGATTATGCGATGTTATTCCTCCAAGAAATTTTGAAGTTGCGTGGGGTGCCTATTTCTGTTATGTCAGATCATGGTACTCAATTCTAATCACACTTTTGGTTTTTGTTTTGGAGAAGTTTAGGAACTAAGGTATGCCTTAGTACTACTTTCTACCCGTAGTCAGATGGCCAAGTGGAAAGGACTATTCAAATGCTAGAAGATATGCTTTGAGCTTGTGTGATTGACTATGATGGTAGTTGGGTTGATCATTTCTCTCTTATAGAGTTTGTGTATAATAATAGCTACCACTCTAGTATTAAGATGGCTCTATTTAAGGCATTGTACGGTATGAGGTTTAGATCTCCTGTTGGGTGGTTCAAGGTTGGTGAGGAAGAGATTTTTGGCCCAAATTTGGTTCACCAAGTATGGAAAAGGTGAAGGTGATTCGGTATAGACTTAAAGCTGCCCAAAGTCGCCAAAAGTCCTATGCAGATATGAGGCATAGGGAATTAAAGTTTGAGGTTGGCTAAATGCATGACAACGTCTTAAATACACCCAAATTCTCAAGGTCAAGAACACTTAGGGGTTTTATGAGGTTGATCAATTACGACTCTCAAGGGTGGTTTCTTTCTATACATCTTACTGTTACAGACATGTGACTCTTCCCTCATTGTTAATTTTGTAAAATCATATGTATTCACATAGAATTGTTTGGGTTTTGAAACAGGGGTTGGGGGATTTAGAATGTTTATGGATTGAATAATGTTTCTCATGGTATATATATATATATAATTCTCGTATTTTAAATATGGTTTTGAACTCGTGGGTGCATGGGTATGGTGGGGCCTGTATAGCTCGGGGTACTATTAGATGACGGCTGAGCTACTTAATCCAGGCTAAAGTTTTGAAATGCATGTTAAGCCTTATTCCCTATATATATATGCTTATGCTTTTGATTTTGTTCATTGGTTTTGAATGATTTTGACTGTTGATCATTTTATTATGTTATTCCTATGACTGACTTACATGCTAGAATTAACCCCGCTTACCATCTTCGAATGCTGTATCTCCACACGATGTAGGAATAGGTTGTACTACTACTCCTCCTGCTTAGTTACTTGGATTCGGGATTAGCTAGCGAGCCAAATTGATGTGGTGAGCTTTTATACTTTGAAAGACCTTATTTCATGATTCAAGTTTCTTTTACATTTTGACTATTCCTTTGGATTTAGTTTTGTCTATTGTCGGGGGCAAGTCTCAACACTTTGTTGATATTCAGTGTTAGATTGTAGTTTAGAAAGCTTTGTTTGGACTACTATGGCCATTGTGCAGCATCGATTGGTTGTTTGGCTAGTCGTCGGGGTTGGTTTTGTACATGTATTTAAAAATCTCTTAGACGATTGTACGCTATCTTGTTATATGTTCGGAATTCAACCTAGCATGTGGTGTGGTGTGTTTTGTTTGGTTAGGTGCAAGTGGTGATCTCCGGCCCACTTAGGACTTGAGATACCAGTCACGACCAAACCTTGGTTAGGTTTGTGACAATACTAGAATCTTACTGCTTACATGAATTATAGACAACAAAAATAAACACATAGTTCATGCAAAGATGATTAAAATTAATCAAGAATACCTCTTGAAGCATGAGTGGATATCTTGAAGAGAGTCCGTCTTCAGTTTTATGGTCTTTTACAGTGATCCCAAATTCACAGTTGAACTCTCACAATACTTGGGGAAAAGTACCAAATAAAAAATAAAATTCTTAGGATAGGGGAATTCCTATTTATAGAGATACTCGCCCAATCTAAGGAGGAAACAAAAACACACGCCTATTTTTACTTTAACAAGGAAAATGTGGTAACTTTTCTTTTTCCCATAGAAAATAGGATTTTGAGTTCTAGTTTAATATGGACACTGTAGGGACCACAAAATTAAATACTAAGGATCCCTATTATGGAAAAATTTTAAATACTAATTTGAATTATTCTTACCATAATAAATTATAAATTACTCCACTAAAAAGTCATAATTGCACTCCATAGTTTTTATTTTTAAATTTTCCATTAAACATTATGTAGTTCCCCATTTTAAGATTACAGATGCTATTCAATAAATTAAATTACTGACGAATTCAAGATAATGATTAATTTCTTTTAGAGCAATGTTTAACTTATTTCACATGTCATATTCATAAATCCACCAACTGGGTTTACACATAAAAACTTATAAGATTTTCATAAAAGGCGTAACATTAATCTCTATACGGAGACATGGATTCCATCAATAAACTTATTATTTCACCAATATATATTATTATCATTCAATCTATTAGGAACATTGACCCATCTCAGAATGTCATCTTTTAATAAATCAAAATGATGACTAATATATACAGATCATAACATTTATATCAAGATTTAGGATATAAGTACATTTAATAGTTTAAATAATATGTTTTTATTAGTTAAACTAAAACAACTATCTCTACTCGATCCTGTTCAATACATACAAAATACACTAGCACGAGAAGTTAGAACTATACCATTCTCCTAATCAAGTAAATTACTATAACGACTTGTTTTTGGTATTTTTTGTAAAATATTTATTTTTGTGTGAAATGACTATTTTAGCCCTCCCCATGATTTTTTTGTGGTTTTTCTGTGGTGTGGAGATGATCTGCTGGTTTTCGATGCATTTTGGTGTGAATTATGTAAAATTGTGATTTTTCGTTGCTTTTAGAGCCTTATAGTTGACTTTGATCAATATTTATTATTATGTTCTTTGGATAGAAAAATGGAATATGCCAACAGATCCAAAACATCAATTTTAGGTTGGTCATGTGGTTGGCGTGATTTATGGTTTTTAAATCTCACTTCGACCCTCGATTTAGAAAGTTATGAAATTGGATTTCGAGGGTCACCTTTGTGAAAATGAGGTTTTTCAAAAATGTGATATTACCATTGAGTCCGAAGCATCAAATTTAATAGGTTAGCATATTTTGTTTGCGTTCATAGGATTTCGGATAAATTTTGAGAGGTCCGCGAAGACTTGGACCCTATATATACCCATGTTTTGCCATTTTCAACATTTTTGAGACTTGGAGCTTAGGGTTTCACATTTTTGAGCAATTTCTTTCATTTATAAACTTGGTTAATCTTCTAAACACCTATTTCAACTAGTTTACTCCAATTTTATCTTCTAATTTTTATTTTAAAGCGGATTAAATTGGAAAATTGGAGATTTTGGCCTAGAAGGCCTAAAACTTGAATTTCTTCAATTCAAATCCCGTTTTCAACCCGTTATCACTTGGATAAGTTTCTAATATTATAATTATTTTATTTCAATTTCATCTTCAAAACAACTTTGTTTATTGATTTTAAAATGGATTTCAAGGATTTTTATCAGTTAAGTTTGAAAATGGGTTTTCTTTAATTTTGACTTCGTTTTTAACTTTTTCCACTTGGATTTTCAGCTATAGACTCCTTCAAATATGAGAACAATGTTTTGTAAACAAAATTATGATTTTTCCTTCTTTTTGAAAATCCATTTTGGTGGTACGTTTAGACCCCGATTTAAAAGTAAGCAGTATAGGTATCATTGCCTTTTTTCACATAGATTCTACATGTCCATGTTTTAGTTGATTTTGAGTTTATTTGGGAGGATTAAGTCTTTGGAGTAAAGGCTTGCAAACTAGTTTTTGGTATTCGAGGTAGGTTATGGTATAAATTTCTTCAGACTGAGTTGAGAAATTAATGTAGATACAAAATCATGTTTGAAAATGGATTTGTTATTATGTTGTGCTTATGTGGGGGCCTATGTTGATGTTATTTGCTTAAATTGGAACATTATTTATTATGTGTGATTGTGTGGAGTCTTATCCATTATTAGATGGCCTAATGTATATGAATTTAGTTATATCTTGCTAATGAAAAAGCCTAATGTGGTATCAATAATACATTCAATATATTTTACTATATTGACATGTGGTTTATGGTGAATTTCATGGATAGTTGTAAATATTTCTAGTCTTATTTCTAACTTATACAAGAAGAATGCTGCAAGAGGTTACTAATTATGCCAATCTCAGAGGAAGTAGAAAGTAAGTCAAGTCTAATCTCTGAGTAGATTATTAGCTCACTTGGTTGGTCTATTGGATGGTTATGGAAATACTCATTCTGGTTTATTATGAGCATTGTATCCTCATATCATATACATTCATGAAACTTTAGTACCATCATGGAATACTGGAAATACTTGAAACACTGACTTGTTCTGATAGAAAATGTGACATCTTTAAAACCCTCTACCAAAGGATGTAGCAGAGAGTAGATATGGATATTGATTTTATACTGGTTGGTGACCCCCCTATGTGTCCTACATCAGGAAGATTTAGTTTCGTAGGTGTATACAGAGGTTGTGCAACAACCCTATACATCGTTTCATTATCATCATCATCATTACCATCATTATATTTATCATATTTGTGTTACATTGTGCCTTTGTTTGTGTTGTATTATCTCTCTTGATGTATACTGCCTCCGTGTAACACCTTCCCTAATACTTGTATGTGTGATATTTATTTACTTGTATTCTTTTCTCATATTTTCTATGATGTATGTGAATATTATAAAAATGTTAGTGGAAGTGGTGTGGGCTACCATTGTGGGACATTTTTTGGTTGCATGTGACATGCCCTTAGTATGTACTCCATATGCTTTATTTTCTACTTTTCTCAGTCGGCCTATGATACCTACTGAGTACAAGTGGACCATTCTCACCCCTATTGCACCCTTTTGATGCAGATCCTAATTTAAGTATGCCTCATTGTGGTTAATACGGGCGACCTTTAGAGATTTTGAGGTTCCAATTGATTTCATACGTCCGGAGCCTTCTACTATCTTTCCTTATTTATACTATGTCTTTAGTTGTATTCAGAGATAGTTTTCCTATTTTGGACACCTTATAAATTATTGACTTCGAGTTCTACTAGTATGTTCTTACACTGTGACACTAGGTTTTGGGATTGTGGTATTATTGATTATGTGTTTCCATTTAACTATATTGTATGGTTCGGGTTTGCTCTATAAGCCTTACTTTGGGTTATTGTTATCATTTTCCTTTTTGCATTAGTTTGTGTGATAGGATTACTTGTCAAGATTTGCCGCAATAAGTTCCATCATGACCCTTGGATTTTGGGTTGTACAAATTGGTATTAGAGAAGCTAGGTTTATTGATCTCAATGGTGTAAGAATGGGATGTCAATTGGAATCACGCGTATAGGTAAGTAGACGTCCATATTTATCTTCGAGAGGCTATGATCACGCTGAAGCTACACCTTCAATTTGAAGATTATGTGGTCGCTGTCAAATATAGTAACTCAACACATGTTGGGGTCGAATACCAAAGAAATATATGGAATTATGGCTCTTAACTGTTGTAATCAATGGGCTGAACTGGAAAAGTAAATGTGAGGTTTGTAGTGACAATATCAAATAAGTAACTAATATTAACTATGGTTGTAATTTAGTCATAGACGAACACTAGGGTTGTGTTCCCCCTGGCTTCTAACCCAGTAAGCTTATCGTGCTCAATCCAACTATATAACTATTGTGTATGAAGAGTCTGGTAAGATAGGTATCACCAACCACCTGTCGGCACCATTTGGTAAATTTCACTTATCTTCTCTTGACCTTAGAGTGTCACCTTAATAACCCTTACCTTGGACCCCATTTACAACTATCTCCTCTAAGTCTCAGGTTGATTAGATAGGAGTTAACAAGCTTTAGAAGATGGTAAAATTAAGCTTATTTCGACAGTTAACCCCAGATCACCGTTGTGATTTTCTTTTACCAATCTCTACCTCCCTCTCTGGTTCATAGTAAATACAGGTAGGATCCTAATATATGCACCAATTAAGAAATTAATCAAAGATAAGGGAACCCCAATATATGTAACTCTAGAAGCATTGAACACTTTTCCTACTTTGTTATGTAGCTAGGGTTCTCACAACCCTAGCTAAGGGAGATTAGCCGCGCATGCTTATGTAACAATTACAAGATTTCATGTTTGAAGGCATTCAACAATCACACAACAATCAACAACTGAAAAACCCAAAACTTTAACTTTATTAAAAACAAAAAATCAATACAAGATAATTCCAAGACCAAAGATGGATCTCAAAATCAAATATATGTTTGTGAGTATCAAGAGTATGTAACCTTCTAAAAAACATATAAATGGTATTATAGTACATGAGAAAACCCTAAACAATCAAAGTCTAGATGAAAAAGGATTAAATGGGATGGTGTTCACTTACTTGGGCCATATGCAGTTCGCAAGTACCACATGCGGTCCACATGTAGACCCAGGTAAGTGCCAGAAATTTTTCCTACACTATTTGCTCTCTGGACTTTAGCCTTCTGGTACTTACCTTACCCACATGTATTCCGCAAGTACTACATGATATCCACATGTACACATAGGTAAGTGCCAGAAATTTTCCTTCATCTTTTGAACTCTCTGGATCTCAATTCTGGTACTTACCTTAGTCACATATGGACAAAAAGTACTATATATGGTCCACATGAAGACATAGCTAAGTTCTAGGTCTTCAAATTCTTTTAAACAACCTTCTGGACTTTAACTTATGGTACATGCTTTGGTCATGCACACCCTGTAAGAGCCATAAATTCCCAAATAAGTAGCCCAAAACTCCATTTTTACCTTCTTCTTGAACTTTGTGTCCAAAACCTAGCTTGTTGCAAAACATACCCAAAACACATCATATCTAACAAAACAACCTAAGAAACTTGCATATTTTCATAGAATTAATCGTCGAAAGTGCTATATTTCTATAGCACATCAACACCCTTAACTTAGAATTTTCCATGTCCTCAGGTAACACAACACAATAAAATAAAATAAAATAAAACACGATGCTTAACTAGGAGAATCTAAGCTATTCAAGGTAGTCAATCAACACTTTAGGGTCAAACCACAATACCCTATCCTATTTCAATCTTTCAAAACCAACTGTGTATAAATATGAAGCACAACAAGGTGACACAATGGGATCAAGGTATGAAATTACATTAGAAACAAATAATCATGCATGTATATACAAGTTACACTACCCAAAACAAGTATGTGACTAGCAATATGACTCATGTGCCCTCACAATGAAAAAGTCCCACTCACTGATATAAAATAATGCATATCAATGTATAGACAGTCAAGAGAAACTTATACTCAAATGAGAAGTTCCAATCAAAGTACATCAAATATCATAGGCTTGCCCTTATTTTCTTTACCTTGGCTTTCAGACTATCAAGTTAGGATCACTATAGGACTTTTCTCGTCTTGTAATGTAGTCTTGGGGGCAGTTTTGGTACATATAGATATCGAGTGACTAAGCCTCCTTGGTGCTATACTAACTTTAGGGTCCACTCCTTATCCATCTTTGTTTTAATTCCACCATTATTTCTCCATTTTTATTTTTTTCACACATTCAAGTTGGGTATGGTTTTCTTATTGTTTCTTTTTTCATTTTTTCACATTTTTCACCACACCCAACCCTACTATCTTTTTCTCTCATTTTACCCTTCTACATACTTATTTACATCACACACCCCTATGATAGCTATCCATAACTTAGGTGATTTGCTTGAGTTGAGGCACATAATGTCCAAGGAGTAGGGTCAAAATAGGTTATAGCAACATAAATAGAAAGGTGAAAGGTGTAATAAGAAAAATTGGCTATAAGGTTCAAACTTAGGGATCAAGTGATACAATTTACAAATGAAAGGTCATGTAGGCTAAAAGTGAACTAACATGAAAAATAGCCTATGATCCTTTCCTAATCAACTACCCTACAACCTAAGCAAAGACTAATCGGGCAAGTTCTGGATTTAAACACAAAGAGAACTAAGTAGCATCTCACACACATATGGCAAGAAGTCAATATTACAAGCTTCCACTTATCCAGTTCATGCAATTATTAGAAATTATTATCATGTCCCTAATCCTAATGCCATAATAAGATCCACAATGTTCACACATATATATATATTTACATAGTTCTAAAATTTTAGAGGGGTATCATTTTTCTAAAAAATCAATCAAAACTATGACAAAGGTCCTAAATTCTTAACAATCTCCTAATTACACAAAAGCACAACATAATACAAAATAAAATACTATACGACACAAGTTTTACCCTAGATATGCTGGTTCTACAATCATATTGTGACCGACAGAAAAAGAAGCACGACAACGAAAACCCATGGCAGCTATGGTATACCCCACCCCCAACAAAAAAATTACACACTATACTTAATGTGCTAAAATAATATAAAACAAAGGGAATGAGGACATATGTGGAATGTACTAAGAGTCCATGTCATGAGCATCCCCAGATAGGGGTAATCCACTAGCGGAGACGGTGGTGGTGGCAGTGCAATACTGAAAGAGGCACCCATTGCTATCTCATCAAATCTTTTCCTCTCAAGAAATATAGTTTCATGAGAATTGGAGGTGGCCTTTTCCATGGCCTGCGTATATGGTATATCTGGATCCTGTAAGTCCCCCTCTTGTCCCCTCTTGGTCCCAATAATAGGAACCACCTCATCATTCTTTAAAAATAGGTCACAATATCTAGGTCCAGATGATGGTGCTGGCTATACAACTAGAGTTATAAATAGAGGGATGGTTGATGTATGTCTCTTAGTCAGTGAGAGCACCTAGGCTCTAAGTATATCCATCTTCTCTCTAATAGCTCCTAGATTTGGCATATCAATTGATGTGAACCTATTTGCCATACGTCTCTAAAAATCGTAAATGTGTACATATAGATCAGCATATAGTTGTGACGTAAAAGCTGTGTGTAGACTCTTATTGAGCCTCTACCATCTCTAGTCTATTTCAAACCTACGGCCGTATCTTAAACAAAGTATCCACCATTGTATCTATATTCTTTAGTTATCTCGTGGTGGCGCTCTAGCTATCCATTAAGATCTGCAAAAATATATGAGAAACTAACACCATACCTAATGCAGTCGCTAAAATGGATGGGTGAATGGTCCCTATAGATACGCTAACCGACTCTGAGGTAGAAGTTAAGGCTGATATGGATGTCACTATGGTACGCTCACCCAATGTACTAACCTTGGTGGTCTCTCACTTCTCCCATATCATAAAATCCATACTTTCTCCCACATTCTCTCTCTGTACCTTGCTAGGCTCTTTAGGTATTAATGGTCCCTTATAATAGGCCAAAGGTATTGTAAAAGGACCACTAGGTCTTCTAGGAAGTGTTGAGCATGTCTGACATACCCAAGAATGTAGCCTTACAAAATCCTTGGTTGATTGGTAAGGATCATGATGTGTGTTATGCTGTGTTGTATACTTGTTATGTGTTGTTTTGATCTTGTTTAAGGGATTATTTGGTGCATAATAAGGTGTTAAATTGTATCTATACTCTCCTATCCTTGTGTGAGAGAGAGTTGAAATACTTAGACCTTGTAACTATTGAGAAAACATCAATTTTGCATGTCTCTGGAGTGAATACGGTTGGGGGTACTTGAGTCATACCCTAGGTCATGACTCATACCCACCATGACCTTATATTTGTACCCTAGACAGTATGTTAGGTTAGTATACTATTCACTATACAACAAATTCATCTCTTGGTCGTAACTAAGCGCATGAGTTGTAAGCTACCCAACTGTATGGAGTGAAACCTAACCTAGAGTGGACTGTTTTGGTTATGAATGGTCTACACGAGTTAGGTCAAGAGTCTTACACATGGGATACGACTCAAGGGTGCCTAATCTACCCTCCAGTGTGTTTGACCTAGGGGAAGCCTTGCGTATGAGTTAGGGTACCACTCATACACTAGGTTACGATTGCCAAGTGAACCGTAAAGGGGAATCATACCCTTGAACGTGTGTGTTTTCAAGATTTTAACCAAGGATCTTTTGGTCATTTTCCTTTCCTGAAACCCTAATTCCTTGACCTATATAAGTCATAGTAGCTTACTAATTCTTTATTTTACAAGACTCAAACACCCTAAACACTCTAAAGGCTCTTGGAAACCAGATTGGAGGCTAGGGTTTGAAGGTGTTCATCTTATGGAAAGAAAGAAAAGTTAAGATTATTTTTGATTCAACTTGTCTAAGGCATATACCTCTTCCCCTTTTTTAAATAACTCTAAACCTATGTATTTCACACTTGGATTTGTAAGTGTACATGGTGGTTTTTGAAACAAATGAAAAGGGTTTTGCTACCTAACTATGAATGATAATGATACTTATTTATACTTATGTTCGTAAATATTATAGATGGTAGATTAGGTATATGGGTACTTGTTGTATTTTTTTAACCTGAGGGTCTTAATTAACCCTAGTATTAATTATTTCTACCATGAAAATGACCTTGTTAAAGGTATGCACCCAATATGTTTGTGAAAATGTCTAAACGAAATGACTACTTTCCTATTGACTATGTGTTGATTTTGGGAAATGGCCCAAATATGTATGAATGATTCTTGAATAATATGCCGACTGTGCACCACTAGGGTGGTGGGCTATGCTTTTAGGCAATTAAAATTTCATGAAAAGAACTACCCCACCCATGACTTAGAATTGTTAGCTATGGTATTTGCATTGAAAAATTGGCGACATTATCTTTATGGTGTTTATGTTGATATATTTTTGGATCATAAAAACCTCCACTATGTGTTTACCCAACAGAAGTTGAATCTCTGGAAAAGAAGGTGGCTTGAGCTATTGAAGGACTATGATATCATTCTTCATTACCATCCCGGTAAGGTGAATGTATTCGCCGATTCTCTTAGTAGATTATCTATGGGGGAGTTTGGCCCATGTTGATGAAGATAAGCGGGAATTGGTGAAAGATATTCACCATTTGGTGAATCTTGGAGTTTGACTTATAGACTCTGAGAATGAGGGTGTGTTTGTGCATCTTGTATATCAATTATCTCTTGTTGTTGATATAAAAGAGAAGTAAGTATTGGACCTTGACTTAATAAAGGTCTAGAGTAATGTGGGTCAACATAAAACAGCATACTTTGTGATTGGTGGTGATGGTATCTTGAGGTACCAAGGTAGGATATGCCCTTCCGACGTTGATGGATTAAAGGGAAAGGGTCATGGCCAAGGCTCATGGAGCTCGTTATGCTATTCATCCCAGTTCCACCATAATGTATCATAAGTTTAGAGAGTTCTATTAGTGGAATAATATGAAGCATAATATTGCTATCCATGTGGCTAAATATATGGTGTGCCAATAATTAAAGGTTGAGAACTTGAGGCCTAATGGCCTATACCAAGAGATTATGTTGCCCAAGTGGAAGTAGAAATCCATTAATATGGACTTCTTTATCGGGCTTCATAGATCATGGAATCATTGTGATTCTATTTGGGTCATCATTGATAGAATGACCAAGTTCGCCCAATTTTTGCCCGTGAGAACTAATTTCTCGGTGGAGATTATGCTAAGTTATTTCTTACGGAGATAGTAAAGTTTCACGATGTTCTGGTACCATTATCTCAGATCGTGGTCCACCATTTTCATCCCACTTTTGGAAGTCATTCCAAAGAGGTTTGGGAACTAAGGTGTGCTTTACCACCATATTCCACCCGTAAATGGATAGTCAAGTGGTGTGAACTATCCAAACATTGGAGGATCTATTATGAGCTTGTGTAATTGATTATGGTGGTAGTTGGTATGACCACTTTTCTCTGATTGAATTCTCCTATAATAAAAGTTATCACTCTAATATTGGCATGGCGCCTTTGAAGCATTGTATGGTAGGAGATGCTGATCTCCTATTGGGTGGTACAAAGTTGGCGAGGGTATGTTGCTTGGGCCCGATTTTTTCCACAAAGCCTTAGAAAAGGTGAAGGTGATTCGTGATAGGTTGAGAACCACTCAAATTTGTGAAAAGTCCTATACAGATGTGAGACATAGGGACTTAGAGTTTAATGTGGACGATTAGGTATTCTTGAAAGTATCTCCCATGAAGGGAGTAATGCGGTTTGGAAAAGAGGGGACTCTTAGTCCCCACTGTATTGGTCTTTACTTGATTGTGAAGAGAGTTGGTAATGTTGCCTATGAGTTGGATTTGCCTCCTAGTATGCACTCCATTCACCCGATTTTCCATGTGTCCATGTTGCGGAAATGTGTGGGTGATCCTTTCTTGGTTTTTCCCTCAGAAGATGATGGCATTTCAGATTCTTTAGCCTATGAGGAGGTCTCAGTGAGGATCTTGGATTAGTAAATTCGCCGATTGAGAATGAAAGAGGTGGCTTTGGTAAAGGTTCTATAGAGGAAGCACAAGTTCGAGGAAGCTACATGGGAGGCGAAAGAGGACATGAGTCTAAGTACCAACATCTATTTTCCATTCCAAAAGCTTGTGATTTAGGTATGTGTTAATCTCTTTAATTTTATATGTATCTAGGATTCAATTTCCCTTTGATAATGGGCTCGAGTCCCTAAAATTTAAAGGAGCCATGTGGCCTTGATAAATGATGGGATTGGAATACTTAGTGAATGAAATGAAGTGGTTGATTGATGATCGGGATAGGTGTTGTGTTGCATCCTTGTTGTGTGCTTATTTATATATTGTGTAAGGGTTGATTTTATGTATATTGATGTGTTAACTTATGTTTATGCCTACCTTACCCATCATTTTTGGAAGAATTATCCTAAGTTGAGGAGAATGAAACACCCAAGAATGTAGCCTTGCAAAATCCTTGGTTGATTAGTAAGGATCATGATGTGTGTTATGTTGTTTTGTCTCCTTGTTGTATGTTGTTTTGTTCCTGTTTAAGGGCTTATTTTGTGCATAATAAGGTGTTAATTTGTATCTATTCTCACCTATCCATGTGAGAGAGAGAGTTGAAACACTTAGACCTTGGAACCATTGAGAAAACATCAACTTTGGAAGTCTCTGGAGTGGATACGGTTGAAGGTACTTGAGTTGTACCCTAGGTCACGACTTGTACCCACCATTACCTCCCCATTCATACCCTAGATACTACATTCGGTTAGTATACAGTCCACCATATGACAAGGTAATCCATTGGTTTTAACCAACTTCACGAGTCATAAGCTGCCCAACTGTATGGAGTGAAACCTAATCAAGAGTGGACTATTTTGGTTATGGGTTGTCTATACGAGTTAGGTCTTGAGTCGTACCCTTAGGATACGAATCATGGGTGCCTACTCATACTCTAACCAGTGTGGTTGATCTAGTGGAAGCCTTGGGTACAAGTTAGGGTACCACACATACCCTAGGGTACCACTCGTACCATAGGTTACAATTGCAAGTGAACCGTGAAGGAGAGTCATGCCTCTGCACGTGTGTGTTTTCGAGATTTTAACCAAGGACCTTTTGGTCATTTACATTTCTTACAACCCTAAGTCCATAAACTATATAAGTAATAGTAGCCTCCTAAGTCTTCATTTTACAAGACTCAAACACCCTAAACACTCTAAAGGCTCTTAGAAACAAGATTGGAGGCTAGGGTTAAAAGGTGTTCATCTTGTGGCAAGGAAGAAGAGTGAAGATTGTTGGTGATTCAAGTTGTTTAAGGCATGTACCACTTCCAATTTTTTAAATAACTCTAAACCCATGCTTTTCACACTTGGATTAGCAAGTGTACATGGTGGTTTTTGAATCAAATAAAAAGGGTTTTGCTACCTAGCTATGAATGATGATGATTCTTGTTTATACTTGTGTTTATACATGTTATAGATGATAGATTAGGTATGTGGGAGCTTTTTGTATGTTTTTAACATGAATGTCTTGAGTAACCCTAGTATTAATTATCTCTACCATAAGAATTACCTTGTTAAAGGTATACACCCAAGGTGTTTGTGAAAATGTCTAAGTGAAATGATTACTTGCATGTTCACTATATGTTGAGTTAGGGCAATGGCCCAAATGAGTATGAATGATTTTTGAATAATATTGTGAAGGTATTTGAGCCATGCATTTTGTAAATGATAACCTTGTTGGTTGATGGCTAATGAAAAGGGCAAAGCCCTAGTCATGGAAATGAACTTGAGTTATGTATGTAACCAAGTATGGTAATATTGTTATATAATGTTGCTAATGACATGTGAATGGTTTGTGTGGGTTTTGAGGACCAAAAATAAAATTGTATGATGAATTGAATGAAGACATTGGCCTATTGATATGGTTGAGCAATGAAGGCTTCATAAAGACCATGTGGTCATGTAAAATGTTGAATTGGCTAAATGGGATAAAAGCCGTAATATGATAGGAATTATGTGAATGTGAATGCATGAACCAATGGGATGAGGGCTCTATAGTTGGCCAATTAGACTAGGAACTCAAATCGTTATTCATTTCATTAGTGAAGGAACTCGAATCACCTTGGTTCTTCTTTTTTTCCCGCGCAGTGACTTGTAGATTGAGGCGGTTCGTGCTGTGACATGAATTGGTGAGCTTCCTTACTTTAGAAGGCATTATCTCTTAGTCCTTATCTTTAGACTTAGTCTCTTAAGTCTTGGTTTTGATATCGTCGGGGGCTTATCCCGTCATATATACTTATCAACTTCGGTTTTTTATAAAGGTGTTGTGAATAACTATGAAGTTGGGTGTAGTTTTTAGAATTAATCTAATATTGACTTATGTTATTATTTTTGCTATTCTGACATATGAGTTGGAGTCCCTTCGACTCCTATGTTAATGAGATATTTGGTTTTGGTTATCAAGGCGACCTTTGCTTTATGTGAGCTTGAGGTGACCATACGACTTGGTCTTAAGTTTGGGATGTGTCAGTGTTGGGTCCTTCATTATCTTTGTCTTTATAGTGGATATCACCTGTACCCTCTCATCAACTCTTAGTATCTATGGTACACCGGCATCATCATATAATCTCTAAATAAGATAAGGAAATGGTAAATTCATCATCTCCTAAAAGGCTCCATCATGAATCTTATGTCGGAGGATGGAAGAAAAGTCAATATCATACCTGGCCATCATACTAGCAATCATGGAGGCTCCCTCATAAGTCAATACATTATCTAAAGTAGTTGGGAACAATCTATATCTGATGATCAACCACCAAAACTTAGCAATAAAAGTCAACGATGCCTTCTTTATCATGCCCTGTCCCTCGATCCAAGGCATCTTATCACTCAAAGGTGAAATATAGCCATCAATCCATCTAGCCATCTCAACTCTCTCATGTCTATTCTAAGCCTCCCACATAATTTATCTATCACTTCTGACTCTTAAACTGTAGTCACACTCTGTTGTGGATATTGGGGCAATATAGTCTGGTCTAAAGAGAACTATCAGAATTATTACTACTGAAAAATCAACCCTGACCCCTCTCACAAGGGTCTGCTCGAGCCATGGTTTCTCTATATATCTCATCAAACTTATAAATCTACAAATCAAAAGAACTATTATGGCACTATATAATGCATAAAACTATCGTACTAAAGTAAGAATGTAAGAACCAAATGGTCTAGTTATCCACTCCAACTGATAATGATCAAAGGCTGCCCGTATCTGTGGTACTCTGCTCAATAAAATATCTCAAACCTACACTCCTAAAAAATGACCGTCTAAGGCCTTCCAGTCTCTAAAATATGATTATCTATATTAAATATCATCCACATTCCCTCCACACACCACTCCAGGTTATCCTCCTCAAGAGGTTTCTCTAAGACATGTGTAGAGGTGGAACTTGCTATTGCAAACTGCTTTGCTAGTAACCCAAGATCAGTTCTCAGCAGCGTAATTTCTTGCGCTACTGAATCATCAGCTACTTTCTGATCATACGAGGAACCAATAGCATATGTGCTAGATCTCTTCTTAGCCTCCTGAGTTTTCCACCTTTAGTTAGTGAGCGAGATCTAATCTAGTATATCCAAAGCTATCTTTCAGCGTAGTCTCATAAAATCTCCTATAGATATGGTGTATACCATATCTCTGGAACTGATGGGCAGGGCTCTGTAGAATATCTTCAGTTGCTTATCCTTGTAATCCGATGGTTGGGCACCATATCAGCTTTTTCTTGAACCTGAACCAAGTCTCATAAATAGATTCTGACTGTACCTTTTTGAAATTATAAATCTCATCCTTAAGCTACAAAATTCTAGATGGAGGAAAGAACCTATTTAAGAATTGCCCACACAACTCATTCCACATAGTGATAGATCCTCTTGGCAGTTCCCCCAACCATAAAGATTCTTTTCCTCTAAGCGAGAAAGGGAACAACCTCAGTCTAAGCGCATCCTGTTCACCCCAGGATTTGAGTACGAACTATAGATCCCAACAAAATTTGCAAGGTGTATATTTGTGTCATCTGTAGGTAAACTCGTAAATACACCCTTCAAATTTAAGAGCGGAATCATTACACTCATTATGTAAAACTTAATGCCCGAGGAAAAATAGAAGGAATAATAGCTTCAATCTCTGTTGGCTGAACATACCTCTGATCCTCTTCATCATCCTCATAGGTCTGCAAATACTGATACACTGGGATCACTTGAGCATGGACACCTCTAAATCTAGTCTGATTAAAACCGAGTACTACTTGGTGGTATTCTTACTGCCTCTGTACAACTAACACTGTCTCTTGATATATGCACTGATCATCTTCTTCAATCCTCTGGTTAGTATATTGTGCTAATATCACCTCTGTCTACTTGTCAATAATGTCCTAAACTCCTTCAGGAGGAGGGAAAGGAACCTGGTATGTATCATCATGAACCCCTTCAAGAATGTCATCTCTTTTTAGATTTATTATCCTACTAGGTGCCTATAGGATCCTCTATGGATTCAAATTCAATAGGAGTAAGGAATTGACTCTACTCCGTGTGCTAGGCATACACCTATGTACACCCAACAAATAACAAAAACAAAAAGACATATAAACTGCAACAACTTTGATTTATAACTCAACACTGTACTCCCCGACAACAGCTCTAAAATTTGGTCACGCCCAAGCTACACCTTCAATCTTTAGATTATGCACTTGCTACCAAATATAGTATCCCAATAATTATTGGGGTTGAATACCAGGGGAATACATAGAATTGTGGCTCTTAACTGTTGTAATCATCAAGAAAAATTAGAAAAGTAAATGGGGGGTTTTTAAGTGACAATATCTAACAAGTAACTAATGTTAACTGTAATTAAGTCATAGAGAAACACTAGGGTAGTGTTCCCTCTGGATTCTAACTCAGTAAGCTTCTCGTGCTCAATCCACCTATATAACTGTTAGGTATGTAGAGTCTAGTAAGATATATAGTTATCACCAACTGCCTCTCGACACTATTTGCTAAATTTCATGTATCTTCTCTTGGTATTCGAGTATCGCCTTACTAACCTATACCTTAGACCCCAGTTACCACTATCTCTTCTCGGTCTTAAGTTTATTAGATGAGAGTTAACTGGTTTAACGAGATGGTATAAGTAATCTTATTTTGACAGTTAACCCTAAATCATTATTTTTATTTCCTTTTCCCAATCTCTACCTCCCTCTACTATTCGTAGAGAATACTATAGAGATCCTAATGTGTGCGCTTATTAAGAAGTAAATCAAGTCAAAGGAAACCCTAATACTCTAGAAGGATTGAACACTTCCCTTACTTTATTATGTAGTCAGGGTTCCCATAACCCTAGCTAAGGGAGATTAGTCACTCATGTTTGTGTAATAACTAAAAGAATCCATGTTAGAAGGCACAAAACAATCACACAATATCACTAACTATAAAACCCAAAACTTTAACTTAATTAACAACCAAAATCTATACAAGATAACTCTAAGACCAAAGATGGAGGTCAAAATCAAATATATGTTTGTTAGTTTCAAGTGTACATAACCTCTACTAAATAACACATAAAGGGTATTTATAGTACATGAGGAAACCCTAAAAATTAAATCCTAGATGAAAAAGGACAAAATAGGTCGGTGGCCACCTACTTGGGTCAAATGTAGTTTGCAAGTACCACAGATAGTCTACAAGTACTACATGCGGTCTGCAGGTCGACATAGGTAAGTCCCAAAAATTTTCCTTCAGCTCTTGCACTCTCTGGATCTTTAATTCTAGTACTTACCTAAGTCATATACAGACAACAAGTGCTAAATGCGGTTCACATATAGACATATGTAAGTGACATGTCTTAAAATTCTTGCAACCAAGCTTCTCAACTTTAACTTATGGCATTTGCTTTAGTGACACCTAACCGCTAATATCCATAAATGCCCAAATAAGTAGCCAAAAACTCCATTTTCACCCTTTTTTAGAACTTTGCATCCAAAATCTAGTTTCCTGCAAAACATACCCAAAACCCATAATATCTAATAAAAAAACCCAAGAAACTTTGATATTTTTATAGTTTTATGCATCGAAAGTTCTATCTTTCTATAACACACTGTGCTTTGTGATGTCTTTAGGAATTTTTCCTTATTTTATTCCTTGTTATGTGCATTGTCTTCATTCCTTGTCTTTTAAGTCACGTTTTACTCTTTTTCTGCAAAGATAGTGAAAACTAGATCTCATAAGATTATAGATGCAGAGCCTTCATCTGAGAAGAGAAACCATTTTGAATGGTGAGTTTTATGATGTGGATGGGCTTTAGGTAGTAGAACTCCATGTGGATCTACCCCATCTAGGAGTAGTGCTAAAAGACACTCCCCTAAGCCTTATGTTGACCATGTTAGAGGTGTGGGTCCTTCTTTGATCCCTCCAAGTTCTTCTACCCCAGTCTTGGAGGGGTTATTAATTTGCTTATTGACCTATTTTTAGTGTGCTCCTTCATGTGCATCTTGTGTTCCCCCAGTACCAATTATTACACCTTCATCTATGCTAGAATTTTCTTATAGTGTTTCTCCAGCTCTAAATATAGATCTTTCGATAGTACCTATTTCTACTTTTGGTAGTCCACAGACTCTAGATGTTCTTCCTTCTTCAGTGCCTATATCTAAGTATGGTATTCTGAGATCAGAATTTTAGCCTTCATCTACGTTACCTCCTCAGGTGGGAGTTTAACATGCTTGATTCACCATTTCTTTTCTTGTTGTGAGTACAGGTATGTCTTCTGAGGATCAGAAGTGGTTTGATAGATTTACTTATTTGGGTCCTCCTAAGTTCAGTGGTGTCGTGGGCGAGGATGACTATGAGTTCTTGATTGACTGTCATGAGAAGTTGCATAACCTAAGTTCACTTGAGTCACATGGTGTTGCATATACTACTTATCAATTGAGGGATGCTGCTAGAGTTTGGTAGAGGTCACTTGTTGGTTGCATACTTCTTAATTCTCTTAAGATATCTTGGGATCAGTTTATTATGGCCTTTTTGGAGTGGTTCATTCCTTAAAGTTTGATGGATCGAATGAGAGATAAGTTTGATCACCTAAAGTAGGGCTCTATTACTATTGTAGAGTATGAGGCACGCTTTATGGCTTGTTTAAGTATTCTTATACTAGTATTGCCACAGAATCTGAGAAGATTTGGAAATTTGTGAAGGGGTTGAATACTTCTCTTTAGTTAGTTGTGTCTTAGGTGGTAGTGTATGAATCATAATTTCAAATTATAGTGGACCATGCTAAAATGGCTGAGGGAATTTTTTGAGCATCTCAGGAAGGTGCCAAGAAGATGCATCGTATTGGAGAGTTTAAAGGTTATACTTCTCAAGGTAGGAATTCCAGAGGTTTCTGTGGATTTCATGGTGGACTAGTGCAGGCATATTTATAGAGTTTAGGTAATGATCTTCTAGTTCAATAGTTCAAGGTGGATGTTCCAGTCCAGTTGTACCTCCTCCTATTGAGTCAAGTCATAGAGCTTTCTATGTGTCTGATAAGACTATCCATTTGGCCAAGGACTATCCTTATCGTATGTTTAGAGATACTCTTATTTTAGGTATGAAGGTAGAGGTTCTACCATATTTATATGAGGTAGAGTTAGTGATGCTTGTAGTAGTGGTCGTGGGGCTACTTAGACAGTTGGTGGTTATGGACAGTGCTATGCTATACCTGCCAGACCAGAGGACAAGGCTTTTGATATTGTTATCACAGATATTCTCTCTGTTTGTTCAGATATAGATCTATGTTATATGATCTGGGATCGACTTTATCCTATGTGTCTACATATTTAACTTTAGTCTTTGATTCTAGAAGCCTCTTGCCATGGCTATTCATGTATCTACCCCTATAGGAGATTCTTTAGTGGTGGATCAGGTGTACCAATCATGTGTTGTGACTTTTGGTAGGCATGAGAGTTGGTTAGATTTTCCTACCTTAGATATGGTTGATTTTAATGTCATTTGGGTATTGATTGGTTGGCTCCTTACTATGCTGTCCTAGATTTTTATGCTAAGACTGTGATTTCAGCTCCGCTGGGTGTGCCAACGTATCTTAAAAGGGTACACTTAATTCTGGTCTTAAGAGGGTTATATCCTACGTTTAGGCTCATCGCTTAGTTGAGAGGGGATATTTGTCCTATTTGGCTCATATCCGTGATACTAGTGTTGCCTTGCCTTCTTCTTTAGATTTTATTTGTGTTTTTTGTGAGTTCATGGCTGCGTTCTCCATGAATTTTCTTGGTATGATGCCAGATTGTGATATTGATTTTGTAATTAATATTGGCTGGGCACCAAGTCTATCTCTATTCTTTCTTAAATGATGGCCCCAGCAGAGTTGAGGGAGTTGAAAGATCAGTTGCAGGAGTTGTTAGATAAGGTTTTTATCTGACCTAGTGTATCACCTTGGGGTACACCTATTTTATTTATGAAGAAAAAGGTTGGGTCTATGCGTATATGTATTAATTATCAATAGTTGAACAAGGTGATGGTTAAGAATAAGTATCCTCTTCTTCGTATTGATGATTTGCTTGGCTAGATTCAGGGTGCTTCGGTCTTTCCAAAGATTATTTGATATCCAAGTATCAACAGTTGAGGATTACAACTTCAGATATTTTGAAGATAACTTTTCAAACCCGGTACGATCATTATGAGTTCTTAGTCATGTCTGTTGGGTTGAACAACGCCCCAATCACATTTATGGAGTTAATGAACATAGTATTTTGGTCGTATCTCTACTTCCTTGTTATTCTATTTATAGATGATATCTTGATTTATTCTAAGAGCAAGGCCGATCATGAGCAACATTTTTGGATTGTACTTTAAAGATTGAGGGCTGAGAGGCTGTATAACAAATTCTCTAAGAGCGAGTTTTGGTTGGAGTCTGCTCCTTCTTGGGTCATGTTGTAACTAAGAAAGGTATTATGGTTGATCCAGCCAATATTACAGTGGTTTGTGATTAGGCTAGGCCTATTTTTCCCACTTAGATTCAGAATTTTATTGTCTTGGTAGATTACTGTTGATGTTTTGGTGAGGGTTTCTTTTCTATTACCACCCCATTGACTAAGTTGACTCAAAAAAAGGTTTTTTAGTTGTCCGATGCTTGTGAGGTGAGCTTCCAAATACTCAAAGATTTGTTGACTTTAGCTCCTATCTCGAGCACCAGATCGGGCCCATTTTGGACTTGGAAAATCTAGTGTATTAGCTAATTTGGTGCCACTGCAATCGTGCCACTTTGGGCTGCGATTGTGACTCCATATGTAGTAGAGATACTATGATCATGGAGGGGTGTCGTAATCGTGACTCATCATAAAAATGAGAGGTACTGCGATCACAAGGCCTCAGTTTACGATAATGACTGTCGAGGCCTTGGACTAGGTATAAAATAACCTCTTTTCCACAATTTGGTCCATTTTCATCATTTCCTTGAGATCTAAGAGCCCTAAATAGTGTGAATTATCAAAACTGAGACTTGTTGGTGATTGGGAAGCTAGAGTAATAATTATTTTTGCGATTATCTTCTGATTTAAGGTTAGAATTCACCCTTTTCTTAGTGAAATTTCTTAATTAATTGCTCAAAACCCCGAACTCCTTAGGACTTGATTTCAGCCCCAATTTAGCTTGGTTTTCACCCAATTGAGGGTAATGATACCTTGAGCTTGTAAGAATGTTGGGTCTGTTTCGAAAAAGCATTTTAAAAAAGTGGGACCCACATGGAATTTTGATGCCATTTTTGGACCCGAAGCATAATGATGCAATATAGGTATCAATATTCTCGTATTGATAAGTAGAATGTGTTTTTTATATCTTGTCATCTTTAGGTGGCTTCCCGCAAAGAAAAAATGGTGGTTTAGAAGTTCATTAAGCTTTCTTCGACGTCGAGGTAAGCTAGGCTTATTCCTTGTTAGATTGAGCTATCTCATAGTATTCCTATGATATTGTGTTAGATTTGGGATACGTTTAGGCATTGTATTTTTGAAATGCAAGAATTGGGAAAGTTGGACCTTTTAGGGCATATTAAAACCGTAGAGATGAAACACTTAGCTTTTTCCTTATACCCTAGACGAGTTAGGTTTCATCCTCATGCTTGGCATGATAATGACTTAGTCACTTAAATTAGATAAAAATTCTTTAGTTACTCATGTTTAGGGTAAGTTTGTCCTTAGTTGCTTAGACCTATGAAGGGTGCTTTAGTTTCTATTGGGCTTAGATAATATATTTGGGAAGAATCTTTACCTTGGGACAAATTATGGCTTGTTATACCTCTAAAAGTTAATTTATATACCTTAATCCTAGTTCAGGTAGATTTTGTCTAAAATGGAACTTGAGGATTAGAAGTGGAGTCTTAATAAACTTTAGGCTACGACAAATGGTAGTATTGTGAACCTTTACGCTTGTTAGACTCTTGGAAATATGCATTGAAGAAACATGGTGAAATATTGATACTTGATGGCTATGTTGGTTAATGTGAGGGTTGATGCCAATTTATTATGCTACTATTTATGCTATTGATGATGCTATTCGTGATGTTGATTATGTATGTATGTATGTAAGTATGTGTATGTATGTATATATATATATATATTTGGTTCAAATCCAGAAGATGATTATGCTAATAATTATATAAATCCGGTTTGAGTCTGGATGGTGATTATTGAAAGGGGGAGGGGGTGAATTAAAATTTTTCTTCAGTGATTTAACTACTAACTCCTTACATTCGACTCACATATAGATCAGAACACTTCACACACAGATTAATCTTAGAACAGTTAAGTAAGTAAATAACAAAACATAAGGTAACAACATAAAGATTTATCCTAGTTCAGCACACAAAAGTAGTGCCTACGTCCAGTCCCCTTGGGTTTTGAAGTTTCCTTAGATATTTGAAAGTTTGGCTCAAGTATAATGATAGGAAATAAGTTCTGAAGACTTAATTTTTTCTTCAGATCTTGTGACACAACTTAAGTTAATGTTACAAATATTACTCGATTCTACTCTTTATATAACAATTGTAAACTAAAGTTACAGAGCTCTGTAAGAATATGAATGAGACACTTTGAATTTTCTCCTTGAAGTTGCATAACTTGTGTCTATCTTCAGTTTTCATTATTTATAGTCTTTGGCTGCTACTCTTCACAAGGAAACCCGAGAGATTTCTTCTTAATCAAGGATTTAAATTGATTTCTTGATTGAGAAATCTAGCCGTTTGATATGTCCATACATGGCTTAGGATCACATCCATATCAGTTATGTCGGTGATCTATCATTCCTTTTAGTCTTCATGGTTATGGCCTTCCTTTCTTTGGTTTATATTCTGATTGACCTTCTATCTCATCTGTCGTGATTTCTGGAATGATGATTCCTTTTCCATTCATAATGTTTAATTTTATTTTCTTGCCATACTGTAAGAACCCACAAAATCCTTAGCTTAACTCAGTCCTTTAAACTTGTTAAAGGGTCCTAGACCTAGAAAATTTTAGCCAAGTATTCATACCTAGTGTTATTTTAGCCTTCGTAAGTTGGCGACTCTATATCATGACCTTTATGGCCTTAAAGTATCAATCTTTAGGTTGATTCATGATCAGGAATATCAGTAGGTATTCTCGGACGAGTTTTGAATTTTTCGAACCTTGTTTGAACCATGTTTGGGAATCCAAAATAGTGTATTGATGCGATCTCAACACACTGCGTCGGGCATCGCATCGATCAATATTTTTCGTTACTTCCAGTGGCATTTTCAATGAACCAACATGGACTTGATGTGGTGCGTCGGCCATCGCGTTGATCCCATCGACACGAGACGTCGACCTGCGCGTTGTTAGTTCAGTTTTCAGTAATTAAAACCCGCGTCCAGAGGGGTAAATGGGTCTTTTTCCATCTTATATCAGACACCAAAACATGTAATTAAGCCATCCAAAAGGGAAATATTACTCATTCTCTCTAAAAATTTTCAAGGATAAACCCTAGTTCATTAGATTCAAGATCTAAGTTCAAAGGAAATCCAACAATCTTTCACAATTCAAGCTTTAAGGTATGTGAAGTGTTCATCAAAGGGTTCCTTCCAACCTTGGAGTCTAAAAAACTATTTTAAAACTTCAAGTGTATTCATTTTATGAATTCCATGTTGGGTTTGATTATATTCGTGATGATAATGATTAATTAGGGTTCTAAATCCATGTTTCACTATAAGTTTCATGTGGAGTTAATTGATATATATGTAGTATCATGTGAATTCATGTTAAACCCTTGAATCTGCAAAATTGGAATTGAAGTTATGATGCCTACACTTTGTTTAGTATCATGTGCATAGATTGTGTTCTCCAAGTGCTTGGTAAATTACTCATGTGAACTAAAAAGGGGAAAATCAAGTCATGCTAGCTTATGTGCAAGTTATCTCATGCAAGTGTTTGATAAAATGTCTCTATGAATGAGTTATGAACAAGTGAACATGGTTATTCTTTTTAAGTCTATGCTATGATTTACTTTTCATGCTATCGAGTCCTGGGGGTATTCAATACCCGAAAACTTAGCTGTTTATCTAGAGCTATAGTAGTTACAAAATAGCCTCAGTAGTGTCACAAATAGTAGTACTCTAATATCAATCGTAGTTCCAGTACAGTATTCAGTTTAGACCTCAGTAAACTCAGTCAATTAACAGAACTCCATAGTATTTAGTCAGTTTATAGAATTTAGTGGTACTCCATCAATTAATAGAACTCAGTGGACTCAGTTTGGTTTAGTTAGAAAGTATAATCAGTAACAACTCAGTCAAGCCTAGTACAGACTAGAAATACATTTAGTATTTATTCAGTTGGGAGTAGGATTAAACACCAAGCATATCCAGGGATGGGGGCATTCCTGTTATCATAGGGTTTGACCCTTAGTAGCACTCCCTGCATTAAAAAACTATGTAGCTAGGTAGGTTGAGATATCTTCCTGCCAGACTAGGGTTGATATATGTCGTACGAGTTTTCCTACCAGCGAGGGTTGACAAAAGAACTTCCTATCAGAGAGGGTTAACTCACAGCTTGTCTTTACCTGTGGCATGGTACTATCACCCTTCCAACTGGGGTTGTAGGTTAGACCCCAAATTAGTTCAGAGAAGGGGCATGTCGGTTAGATGATTACCTCCCACAGTTTTAGTTTGAGATTCAGTCTCCGTATAGAACTCAGTTCAGTTCTATAAATTTAAGACTGTCAGACACAGACACCCAGCTTATTATTGAACTCAGTTCAGTTTTACAGAATTAGGACTGTCAAAAATAGTCATTCAGTTATCAGTAATACAGTATCAGTAAACTCAGATATCAGTAAATAAGTATTCAAAACTCAGCATCTAGTGTTATCATGATCTCCGTTGTAGTTTACATATTCATGCATGTACCCTCTTTCAATTATGTTCATGTTACCCAGTCAGTAGTTGTTCATGCATATGAATCCATGCATATCAGCCTACCTCAATTACCATACCAGTACATTCAAAGTACTGACTCATACTTTTCTTTTACTCTATGATGTTTTATATCATAGGTTCAGATACACGGGCTCCCAATCATACTTAGTAGTTCAAATTTTTAGTAGTCAGAGTTAGTCGTGAGTCCACATAGTTTGAGGACATGATTATTATTTTAGTATCTCAGTTTGTTTCAGTAGTTGGAGTTAGTTGAGGACTTATCCTATCAACTCCATGTTCAGACAGTAGAGGCTTTTCAGACTAGAGTATTTTTAGATAGATGTTTAGTTTCAGTATTTATTTCAGATTTGAACCTAATTTCTGCATAATTACAGCATTATTATACAGTTATTGGAACAGGTACCTTTCATGGGTTAGCTTGTGGTCCTTTGGGACTATGAGCATCGTATAGCATCTGGGGTACAGACTCGGGGCATTACAAACTTGGTATCAAAGCCTAAGGTTCAACAAAGTCCTAGGAAGTCTGAAAGCTGCATCTAGTAGAGTCTTATGCATAGTTGTGTAGCGCACCACACTTATGAACAGGAGGCTACGAGATGTTTAAGGAAAACTTTCCTTTTTTCGGTAATCATGTCATACGATAGAGCACAAGATCAAGTTAAACTCTCTATATAATCCAAGTTTCTCTTCTGTTTTACAGAATATGCCTCCAAAAAGGACTAAGTGAAGAGGAATGGGAGACCAGCCAGTACCTCAACTTATCCATCCAGATTCTCTGGATGAACATGTCTCCCATACTGACTTCAGAGCAGCTTTCACTACTCTAGCTCATTTTGTGGCAGCCCAGAATAAATGCCCAGATAGCATTTCGGCCAACCCATTGGCCAATACTGCTGCAGCCAGAATTTGAGACTTTACCCGAATGAACCCTCCATATTTTAATGGGGGCAAAGTCAGATGAGGACTCACAGAAATTCCTTGATCAGGTGTAGAAGGCTACAGATATTATGGGGGTGACAGGTAGTGAGAGTGCTGAGTTAGCTGTATATCAGTTGTAGGATGTGGCTCACTCATAGTTCAAGCAATGGAAAATAGAGAGGTCCGTAGATACAAGGCCCATAGAATGAGAGGAGTTTGCTATTACTTTTCTGGATAGGTTCTTCCCACTAGAGTTGAGGGAAGTAAAGGTTTTAGATTTATTAACCTGAAGCAAGGCAACATGAAAGTGCAAGAGTATTCTCTCAAGTTCACTCAACTAGCCAGATATGCCCCTCATGTGGTAGCAGATAGCAGATCTAAGATAAGTAAGTTTGTGTCTGGTGTGTCTAGCAGTGTGGTCAAGAAGTATAGGACCACAATGCTAATTAAAGAGATGGACATATCCAGGCTCATAGTCTATGCTCAGTAGATAAAAGAGGCTAAGAATAAACAGAAATAGAGGGAGAGTAAAAGAGCTAGAACAGGTAGCTTCAATTTTGCCCAACCTAAATTAGAGAGTAGAAATCATTCTCAGATCCACCCAAAATCCTTAATTATAGCTCCATCCTCAGCCAGTGCTCTTGTTCTAAAATTCAAAGACGGCAATAGAGATAGGGCATCAGGACCCAAACCCCAGGGTAGTGTTAGTAGTGCCCGAATAAATTCTCTTTGCTAAAAGTGTGGCAAAAACTATCAGGGTGTCTACAGAGCTAGCAGTGATGTATGTTTTGGATATGGAAAGCCAAGCCACAAAGTCAGACAGTGTCTTAAGGTGGGTTTGCAGAGTTAGCATAATCATTACTCAACTCATCCCGGTCACCCAAATCAGCATGGTGCCACTTCCAGTGCCACCAATGGGCAACGCCCAAATAGAATCTATGTACTTCAGTCCTAATAGGATTAGGAAAGTTCTCCTGATATGGTCACTGGTACATTACAAGTTTATCATTTACATATTTATGCTTTGCTAGACCCAAGATCTTATTTGTCCTTTGTTACTCCTTATATAGCTGTTGACTTCAGAGTTAGTCTCAAAATCATAGCAGAGCCTTTATCAGTCTCTACCCTAGTAGGTAAATCTATCTTAGCCTGGCAGGTATACAGGAACTGTCCGATTATGGTATCTCAGAGAGTCACTTTAGCAAACTTAGTCAAACTAAAGATGACCAATTTTGACATTATTCTCGGCATGGATTGGTTTCATTCTTGCTATGCCTCAGTTGACTGCAAAAACAAAATTGTCCAATTTTAGTTTTTGAATGAGCCCATCCTAGAGTGGAGGGGTAGTACTTCAGCACTTACGGGTTAGCTTGTTTCCTTCCTAATGGGCAAGAAAAATAATATCTAAGGGATATGTCTACCGTCTTGTTTTAGTCCAAGACTGTAGCTCAAAAACCTCTAGTCTTAAGTCAGTTCCATTAGCATGTGACTTTCTAGATATATTTCTTGAAGTTCTTCCGTAGTTCCTCCCAAAAGGTAAATTGACTCTGAAATAGACCTTCTTAAAGATACTCAGACCATATCTATTCCTCCATACAGAATGGCACCTGCAAAATTAAAAGAACAGTTGAAGGATCTCCTAGATAAGGGATTCATCAGACCCAGTATGTCCTCGTGGGGCGCACCCATTTTATTCGTGCATAAAAAAGATGGTTCTCTCAAAATTTGTATTGACAACTGTCAGTTGAATAAAGTCACGGTCAAGAACAAGTATCCCCTACCCAGAATCGATGACTTATTTGACCAATTAAAGGGGGCTAGTTACTTTTTTAAATAGACCTTAGATTAGGCTATCATCAGCTTAGAGTCAGGGAATGTGACATCCCAAAAATAACCTTCAAAACTTGATATGTTCACTTTCAATTCTTAGTCATGTCCTTTGGCCTTAAAAATGCCCCAAAAACTTTCATGGACTTGATAAAGTGTTCAAGTAATACTTGGACATATTCGTCATAGTCTTCATAGATGACATTCTTGTCTAATCCCATAGTGAGCATGATCATGCAGACTATCTCAGAATATATTATAGACCTTCAGAAACCATAAGCTATTCGCCAAATTTAGTAAGTGCAAATTTTGGCTAAGGTTAGTAGTTTTTCTCGGCCATATCATTTCTGGTGAGGGAATTAGAATTGATCCCCAAAAGACCGAAGTGGTAAGAAACTAGCCCAGACCTATCTCTCCAACAGATATCAGGAGTTTCTTAGGCTTGGCTAGATATTACCAACGGTTTGTTGAGGGATTTTTGTCTATTGCATCCCCTATGTATAGATTGACTCAGAAGAAGGTCAAATTCTAGTGGTTAGATTCTTGTACGAAGAGTTTTCAAGAGTTGAAGACTCGACTCACTACAACTCTAGTTTTCACCCTACTAGATGGTTTAGATGGCTTTGTTGTGTATTGTGATACTTCCAGATTTGATTTGGGCTGTGTTCTGATGCAGAGAAATAAGGTCATAGCCTATTCCTCTAGACAACTTAAGCCCGATGAAAAGTACTATCCTACTCATAATCTTGAGTTAGTAGCAGTAGTATTTTCCCTAAAGATTTAGAGGCATTATTTGTATGGGGTGCACGTTAATTTGTTCACTAATCATAAGAGCCTACAGTATGTGTTCTCTCAGAAAGACCTGAACGTCCATCAAAAAAAGTGGATGGAGTTGTTGAAAGTCTATGACATGAGTGTTCTGTACCATTCGGGTAAGGCCAATATAGTGGATGATGCTCTTAATAAGATTTCTATGGGTAGTGTTGCTCATGCGAAGGATTGTAAGAAAAAGTTAGCTTAAGAAGTTCATCAACTAGCTTGACTAGGTGTTCGCTTAGTCTATTCGTCTGAAGGTAGTGTATGGGTGTAGAGTAGTTTAGAATCATCCTTGGTTTCCAAGGTGAAAGAAAAGCAGAATAGGGATCACTGTCTAGTCAAGTTAAAAGAATTAGTAAGGGAACAGAAGGTAGAGGTTTTCTACCAAGAAGGAGATGTTGTATTGAACTACCAGAGTCGGCTATGTGTGCAAGGTATAGATGATCTGAGACAGTAATTCTAGCATAATTTCATGGTGCGCACTACTCTATTCATCTAGGAGCCACTAAGATGTACCATGATTTGTGGGAGATCTATTGGTGAAGTGGGATGAAGAGAGATATTGTAGAGTTTATAGATAAGTGCTCAATATGTCAGCAGGTTAAGATTGAGCATCAGAAGCCAAGTGGGTCCATGCAGGAGTTCATATTCCTACTAGGAAATAGGAAAAAGTGAACATGGACTTTGTAATGGGTTTGCCTCGTACTCATCATTAGGGCGATTTAGTTTGGGTCATTATAGACAGATGACCAAATCAACTTATTTCCTACCAGTCCATACCTCTTATTCAGCCAAGCATTATGCCAAGCTCTATGTTAGAGAGTTGGACAGAATGCACGATGTTCCATTGTCTATTATTTTAGATAAAGGTACATAGTTTACCTCTTATTTGTGGAAAGCCTTCCAAAATGGTCTTGGTACTCAAGTCCACCTCAGTACAACCTTTCACCCTCATACAAATTGAAAGGACCATTTAGACTTTATAGGATATGCTACGAGCATATGTGATAAACTTTAAAGTTAGTTGGGATGACTACTTGCCTTAATTTAATTCATATATAACAACAACAATCATTCCAGCATTCAGATGGCTCTATTTGAGGTGCTTTATGGGAGAAGGTATAGATCTCCCATTAGTTGGTTTGAAGTGGTGGAGGCCACCATGGTAGGGCCTGACTTGGTATTTGATACCTTAGAAAAATTTTAGTTGATCAGAGAAAGGGTTAAGACAACTTAGAGCCGACAAAAATCATATGCTGATGTGCACAAAAAGGATCTCGAGTTTGAGATTAGTGATTTTGTATACTTGAAAATCTCTCCTATGAATGGAGTGAAGAGGTTTGGCAAGAAGGGGAAACTCAGTCCCCAATATATTGGTCCTTATTGAATTCTCAGTCATTTTAAACAGGTAGCTTACAAACTTGAGTTGCCTTCAGACTTAGCTTCAGTGCACCCAGTGTTCCATGTCTCCTTGCTTAAGAAATGCATAGGTGACCCAGAGGCTGTAGTCTCTATAGAGGGCATAGGTGGTCAAAACAACCTCTCTTACAAAGAGATTCCAGCTAAAATCCTTAATTATCAAATCTGTAGACTGAGGATCAAAGAAGTCCCTCAAGTCAAAGTTCTTTGGAGGAATCAGTCCGTTGAAGGAGCTACTTGGGAAGCAGAAGTGGACATGCAGACCAAGTATCCTCACCTCTTCTCCAAAAATTTAGACTCAGCACAAGGTAACAGTTTTCCCTTAAACTTACTCAGTTCCATGCACAGATTTCCCTTTGATAGATTTGGTATCAGTTACCATTGCATTTTTCAGTTATGTATTCATGTATCAGATATGCATGTTCATCATGAGAAACTCAACTTATCAGTAATTCCAGTTATGCATTCATGAATCATGTTTAGCCAAGTACTCATGCATCAAATATGCATGTTCAGTATAAAATTTTAGCACATCAGTAGTGTCAGTCATAAAATCATGTTGCAGTCATGCATGTCCAGTAAACAAGTTCAGTCTGTTAGTATTCCCAGCCTTGCCAGTCCCATTTAAGGATGACTGTTACCAAGGGGTAGATATTGTAAGACCCCACAAAATTCTTAGCTTAACTCAGTCCTTTAAGCTTGTTAAGGGGTCCCAGACTTAGAAAATTTTAGCTAAGTATTCATACATAGTGTTATTTTAGCTTTAGTAAGTTGGTAACTTTATTTTGTGACCTTTATGGCCTTAAAGTATCAATCTTTAAGTTAATTAATGATCAGGAATGTCAGTAGGTATTCTCGGATGAGTTTTGAATTATTCAAACCTCGTTTGAACCATGTTTGGGAATCCAAAATAGTGTATCAACATGATCTCAATGCGCTGCATTGGCCATCGCGTAGATCAATAATTTTATTGGCTTTTCATAGCAGTTTCTAGTCAAACAATACGAACTCGACGTGGCACATCTGCTATTACGTCAATCCCATCGATGTGGAGCATTGACCTGCTCGTCGCTAGTCCAGTTTTCAATAATTAAAACCAAAATCTAGAGGGGCAAATGGGTCTTTTCCTAACTTATATCAGCTCCAAAACATGCAATTAAGCCATCCAAAATGCAAAAATTACTCATTCTCTCTAAAATTTTTCAAGAACAAACCCTAGTTCATCATATTCAAGATCCAAGTTCCAAGAAGATCCATCAATCTTTCAAAATTCAAGCTTTAAGGTATGTGAAGTATTCATCCAAGGGTTCCTTCTACCTTTGGAGTCCAAGAAACTATTTTAAAACTTCAAGTGTATTAATTTTATGAATTCTATGTTGGGTTTGATTATATTTGTGATGATAATGATTAATTAGGGTTCTAAATCCATGTTTCACTACAAGTTTCATGTGGAGTTAATTGATATTTGTGTAGTATCATGTGAATACATGTTAAACCCTTGAATGTGCAAAATTAGAATTGAAGTTATGATGCCTACATGTTGTTTAGTGTCATGTACATAGATTGTGTTCTCCAAGTTCTTGATAAATTGATCATGTGAACTAAAAAGGGAAAAATCATGTCATGCTAGCTTATGTGCAGGTTATATCATGCAAATGTTTGATAAAATGTCTTTATGAATGAATTATGAACAAGTGTACATGGTTATGGTTTTCAAATCTATGCTATGATTTACTTTTCATGCTATTGAGTCCTGGGGGTATTAAATACCCAAAAAACTTAGCTGTTTATCTAGAGCTATAGTAGTGTAACATCCTAAATCTTGTACTTGGAATGCCACACGGTGCCTATGACCCCGAATGACCACAAGCTAACCCATGACTGATATATGTACATAATAACTACATAATATACTATATACATATGGAAACATGTACTGAAAGGTCATAAGGTTCAAAATGGATAAACATCTGATAAAACAGTGTCTGAAAATCGTATAATAATACCAAAGTAAATCTAAAATAACTGTTTGACAAACTATAGTCTGAAAGCCTCTAAACTGTCTGGATAAGGAGTTGATGGGACATGTCCCCAACTAACTCTGACTACTAAAATAAATTGAAAACTAAATTAGTATTGAAATCATCATGTATTTAAAGGATGAGGACTCACTGCTAACTCTGATCACTGAACTGGGATGCTACTGGTTCTCTGTAGCTCATGCTTCTAAACCTATGGTATAAGACACCATAGCATAAATGCATCAGTACTTTGAATGTACTGGTATGCAAGTGAGGTAGGCTAAATGTAATAGGTTCATATGCATGAACAATACTAACTAACTGACTAACATGCATATGAGAATACATGCATGCATACATAACTGTAACTGACATCGTGATAGGACTGAATGTTAAGTTTTTACTATTAAGTTTACTAATAACATAGAATTACTGATATTTGAGGGCCTGATACTATGTTACTGATTCATGAATAACTTTTTCTGATAGTTTTGATTATGAAGAACTAGTCTGGTTGACTGTGTCTAATAGTCCTAAAGCTTAATACTGATAACATGAGTTATAATAACTGATATAACTGATAACATGAGTGGCTGTATCTGTCAGTCCTAAATCTGATAGAACTAGCTGAGTTCCATACTATATCTGAGTAACTGAATTTGAGATCAGTCCTATTTGGCAGATGATCTCTAAATCTGATGATACGTTTACTGACTGACCATAGTTGAGATCAGTCCTGTCTAATGGGTGATCCCAGAGTCTATTTATAATGATAAGGAATGACTGTATCTGATAGTCTTAAATTTATACTACTGAGCTGAATTGACTGTATCTGACAGTCCTGATTCTATAACTAAAACTATGGGATGTATTCATCTAACCAACATACCTCATACTAAGCTAACTTGGGTCCAGCCTGTAACCCCAGCTGGAAGGGTGTCAGTACAATACCACTGATAAAGACAACTGCTGTGGAGTCAGTCCTAATCTAGCAGGTGACCCCTAGGATCAGTCATATACATTTACAAATGCTAACGGGTTGTCCTTAAGTATGTCAGTCCTATCTAATAGGTGACATCTCGTACCTCCATTGGGTACGTAGTTCTTGAATTTAGGGATTGCATCTAGGGATCTCAGTTCTATCTAGCGACTAAGTCCCTATCCCTAGGATCACTTGGTGCTGAATCTTACATCCATCTGAAAGACACTGAACTGATTAACTGAGCTGATCTGATACTAGTGGTATTGTGTAGCGGAGCTAAACTGAATTTACTGAGTTTTGTTGATAGACGGAGTGTATGAGTTCTGAGGACTGACTGAGAATACTAAAGTTACTGAGATTGACTGGGAATACTGAGGTTACTGAGATTACTGAGTATTGAGATCACTGAGATTACTGAACTACTGAGATTACTGAGATTTCCTGAGTCACATGACTGACTGAGTTCTATGGATCATATCTTGATTGAGGAGATCATGAAAACATAACATGGCTCTAGGCACACAGCTAAATGTTCGGGTACAAGTACCCCCAGGACTCGATGAGAAGAAACTGACATAGCATGGCTTACTTGAACACATGACCAACAACACAATTCATAATTTATATATTGAAGCACTTCATCAAACATGTGATATGCATAAACTTGTACATACATTGGGATTTCATGATATCATACTAGTTGGGCATTGTTCCTTCATCTAGGCATTTAATCATATACATGGTAGGCATAGCACATGTACACAACAATATACAATAATTAATCATCATGATTCATCCCTAATTTCATCATCCTAGGGTTTATTTATAGGTTCACATGATATACATCTATACAAATCAATTCCATATAAAATTGATCACCCAACATGGATTTGAATTCAATTGATCATTCTCAACATAAACAAAACAAACCCAACATGAGATTCATAAAGAAATCCATAAACTTAAACTTAGATAAGAGATTCTTGGGCTTCATGGATGAAAGGAGTCCATGAATGAACACTATGCATACCTTAGCTTGTGATTCTATGAAGATTGATGGAGAGATTCTTGAAATTTGACAGTGAATTCCCTTGGAATTAAACCTTCTATGAAAACCCTAAGGCTTGTTCTTGAGAGTTTTTGAGAGTAATTGAGTATAAATTGCTGAATTATTGCCAAATCTCATGTTATAAGGCTTATATAGGGTGGAAAATTAACAGCTTTAACCCTAGGACACGTATTTAATTTCTGATAAAATTTCCTGATTTTCATCCTTGGCGCGATGATCCACTAACGCGCCAAGTCACTGGAAAGTGACAAATGAGAAATTGCATGATGGTGCGACCCATAGCTATATCTTTTCCACCTTGTCTACGACTTGGAAGTTTGGCGTGAAACGCCTCTATCATGGAGTAACACTGGAAATTGACAATTACCATTTGAGCTATCTCAGCGATGCGCTGAAGGCTCAGGTGATACACTGTATCACTAAAAAGGCTCTAACTCTTAGCCCAGGTATCAAAATTTGGCGAATTTGGTATCGATGGAAAGCTTATTGAATTGTCCACATGAAAATAGTGAAAATCTTAAAAATACTACATGTACAAAAGTGATTCATCTTTCAAAGAAAGCTTCTAAGATTTTTGGAAAAAATTTTTAAGCTAGGAAAAGTACGGGTATTACAAGTAGTTACAGAACAACCTCAATAGTGTCATCAATAGTAGTACTTAGAAAACAGTCATAGTTCCATTACAGTATTCAGTTCATACCTTAGTAAACTCAATCGGTTAATAGAACTACATAGTATTCAGTCAGTTAATAAAATTCAGTGGTACTCTATCAATGAACGAAACTCAGTGGACTCAGTTTAGTTTAGTTAGATAGTAAAATCATTAATACCTTAGTCAACCATAGTATAGACTAGAAATCAAATCAATGTCTATTCAATTGGGAGTAGGGTTCAGCATCGAGATAACCCAGGGATGGGGGCATTCCTATCAGTATAGGGTTTGACCTTTAGTAGAAATCCCTGCATTACAAAACTACGTTGCCAGCATAGGTTGAGATATTTTCCTGCTAGACTAGGGTTGATATACCTCGTATGAGTTTTCCTGCCAGCGAGGGTTGATGAAAGAGCTTGTTATTAGAGAGGGTTAACTCCCAGCTTGTCTTTACCCGTTGCACAGTACTGACACTCTTCAAATTAGGGTTATAGGTTGGACCCTAAATCAGTTTAGAGAAGGGACATATCGGTTTGATGATTACCTCCCACAGTTTTAGATTCAGATTCAGTCTCAGTATAGAACTCAGTTTAATTCTATAGATTTAGGACTGTTAGAATAGCCACCAAGCTTAGTATTAAACTTAGTTCAATTCTATAGAATCAGGACTATAAGAAATAGTAACTCAGTTATTAGTAATGCAGTATCAGTAAACTCAGATATCAGTAAATCAATATTCAGAAATCAGTATCTAGTGTTATCATAATCTCAGTTACAGTTTACATATTCGTGCATGTACCCTCATTCAGTATTTGTTCATGCATATGAACCCATGAATATCAGCCTACCTCACTTAGCATACCAGTCTATTCAAAGTACTGACGCATACTTTTATTTTCCGATATGATGTTCTATATCATAGGTTCAGATGCACGGGCTCCCGATCATACTTAGTAGTTAAAATTTTTAGTAGTCAGAGTTAGTGGTGAGTCCTCATAGTTCAAGGATATGATTATTATTTTAGTATCTCAATTTGTTTTAGTAGTTGGAGTTAGTTGGGGACTTGTCCCATCAACTCTATGTTCAGACAGTAGAAACTTTTCAATCTAGAGTATTTTCAGATAGATGTTCAATTTTAGTATTTATTTAAGATTTGAACCTTATGTCAAGTTTTCACCTAATTTCTATATAATTACAGTATTATTTAGTTATTGCAGCAGGTAGCAGTCATGGGTTAGCTTATGGTCCTTCGAGACTATGAGCACCATATAGCATCTGGGGTACAACCTCGGGGTGTTACACATACTGTGGGATATTGTCGTGATCTTTAATTATTTGACCGTCCACAATATTTGAGTATATGTATCATTTATTCATGCTATAAGATATTGCCGTGATCCTATATTCTTTGACCATCAATAATTTTCCAGTATCTGCATCCTTTATTCTGCAAAGATTTATCTGTTAGTTGGTCATTATTAAAACGTTACTTAGGGAGGCTAACAATCTCCCTTTTTTCTATAATGACAAACTTAAACATCAGTTGAATTCCCTATTAAGATTTTTAGCTAGCTCCCCCTGACTTTCTTCCTTTGTGATTGTATTTGGTTAAAGTTGGGACTGATGTTATAATAGTAGAATTGCATTCTTTGTTACTTGTCTAGTTAACTGATGGACATATCTTCTTCCCCTTTTGACATAATAAAAGAGGATAAAGTACTTACAACAAAATAAATATGTCTATCCATAAACAAGGGAAAGAATAGAGTAAAAGAAAAAGCATAGTACAACAAAATATCAAGTCAAAAAGTATAGAGTACTAGACATGCATAGTTATGTTGGTAGCAAAAATATGTTAGAGAGGAGTATGTAGAGTCTCTGTATAGGCTTGAGTACATGAAGGTACAGACCCCCATTTGAATAAAATAGTTCAACATCATTTGGTAAGGAAGTAGTAAGAGTGTTCAGCATGTTAGAGCAGAAATGATCATACGATTTTTCAACACTCTTGGAAAAGTTGGAGTAATAGTTCTGAACTGAGATGGCAAGATCATTTGAGGAGGAAGAGGATTTTGACTTGATGGACTCAACTTAGGAAAATATCCTATTAAAGAATCTCACTCCTTCCTATTTGAAGCCGTCAAGGGAGAGTCATACTTTACTGATTCGGTACCTATCTCTTTGCCGTGCTATAGCAGATTGGCAGTCTACTCTTTGTTGTTGGAAATTCCTTCCTCGATAGCAGTGATTTTGTTCTTGATTTTTTCAAACTCCTTATCTGCATAGTTCATGGATTTGGGCACAGGTTTACTTACCCTGGATATGTCAGGTCCACTCTTGATACACTCTTTTTTAAACCATTATTTTTCAATCAGAACATAACCCATGATTGCAAAGGTATTTAAATCATAGGTTACAAATAATTCTACCATTCGATAGGCTGAAAAATCAATTCCATAATGGATAAGAATTCGAGTGATGAGCAAACCATAGGGTAGACTTGCCGAGGCATGGGGGTCAGCTGCACTTTCCACCATGTATTCACGAATTCAGGCACTCCAGTTGATCTTGTACTTTTTGATCAGGCAGTAGAGAACAAATACATCTCTACAAGTCACATTATTGAGAAAACCTTTTTGAGGCATCAAGGTGTTTGTCATGATACGAGCCAAAATCTTATTACAAAAATCGAGGGACAAAGGACCAAAATTGGAGTAGTTTGTGTAAGGATCTGAGACAGCCTTCTTTGCTTCATCAAAGTTGACATCAAAATTCCCAGGCCAAGTGATATTCTTAAAAAAATAGTGTCAAAGAATTTAATATCAAATACTTTCTCAAATAAGAAGTTATTTAGAACAATACGAGTACTAAGAACCAGTGTTTCCAGTTCCCATGTATTAGGGGAAATGTGATGATTAGTGAAGAATATACGGATAAGGTCTTCAAAAACATTCAGGCCAAAAAGGCAAAGCATCATCGATAGGTCTTAATCTTTGAGAAAGTGATCGATATTGCAGTGGAATTTCTTTAGGAAGGAGAGGTTGATGACTCATCTAGAAACAATTGGACAATTCTTGAAGGTGAGAAACTTCTCTTTGTGCATAAGAGTGTAGAACTTATGCTTGTCCTTTGGAGGAAGAGACTCCATAGGAGAGGATCTCCTTTTGTTAGGGGATGACAAAAGACTAGAAATGATAGGTTTCTTGGACATAGTCGACTGGATAGAGTAAGAGGAGGTTCTTTAGAGGACTCTAAGAGAAGAAAAAGGTTAAATTTAGAGGACTTTTGATTAGGGGAAGCTTCTAAAGGATATGGATTACCCATTGAATAGGATTTAGTCATAGTAGGGAAGATGGGATGAATGGATATAAGAATGAGAGAAAAGAGAAGGGGAAGAAATAGATTAAGAGAGAAGATCAAAGTTTTAGGGTTGAAGGTGAAGAGTGGAGAAGTTTTGGGAAGAGAGATAGGCAGAGAAGGTAATCATGATGGAAGAGAAAATGGTGGCATGTGAGGGGGGAAGATTTGAAAAGAAAGGAAGGGAAGGGTCAGAAGGGTTGACAGTTTTTGTGCCAAAAAAACTCTAGAAATCTCTTAGGGATTTTAAAAAATAGTACTAAGATTTTGTACAACCAAGAATCCTTCAGAATATATAAAGGTTTTGGTAAAATTTTTAAGATTGGACTAAGTAAAATCTTGTGACCAAAGATATGACTCATGACTCATTAATGCTAAATCCTTTTTGAAGATATTTCTTCTGGTATAAAACTGGACTAAGTAAAATGATTTGTGTCCAAAAATATGACTCACAAATAATTAACACCAAAATTTTTTGGAGAAATTAAAACTTTTTGATAGGAACCAAATATCTTTAAGATTACCACATAATAATTTTCCATAAATACACAAAACAATTAAATAGGCCATCAATGCAACATTACCACATGTTCTCAGAATAATATCAAGAGACAAATTAAAAATAAGTAGTTGACGCTAGATTCAGAGAATTTAAGTACAAAAGCTTCCAAGAGTTGTGTATACTCATCAGGGATTTTATTGATGTCAATGCCCTCTGCCTTTTCTTTTATTTGAGGAGTTGACTCTGAAAGGGGCATAGTCGACTCTGGTGACATTGTCTCCATTATTGTCATTAAATCTGATAGTTTTTCATCTACATTCTATACAAACAGTTGAGACCATTTTATTTCCAGCCATACTTCATGAACATCTATGATCAATCACTCCTTTTTCTAGATTGTGAGGATATTTTTCTGCAAAACAAAAAGATTAATTCTTCTTAGGTACCAAAGTGGTCTTGGGTCCTTGCGAGTTAGATGTACTTCCTTTGGGATTCCAAACCCATACACTTTTAGTCTTATGACTACAACTGTAGGATTTGTGCCCTCTCTATCCACAAATGAAACAAATTGTCCCTCAATAGGATAAAAGTTCTTAGGTGATTTATATGATCCTGACGAGGAACTCAAATAGTTTTTAAAAGAGTTTGATCCCAAAAAACTACGGCTTAGGGATGCATTAAATTTTCTTAATTTTATTTTTGTATTATCAAGCTCTTCATGAAGTCGGTCAATTTTAATTTGACATGCTTCAATTTCTATTTGCCAGTTTCATCGTTCTTCTTTGAGTTTTTATTTAAGTTGAGCTTCACAACTTTTCTTCTCTTGGTCAAGTTTTTTAGACTCATCTATAACTTTTTGATGTTTGTCAGTAATCAAATATAAGTTAGATTCGAGAGTATTACAGTTATGACAATCATGTAGTCTTACCTCGCTGGACTTACCTGTTACCATAAATCACATATTGGTAGCCTCTATTTTTTCTTTAATTTTGTCTTCATCACTCTAGGATCCAAAATTTTTATTTTTTATAGACTATTGTCATCTCAATTTTGGATAGGTTTTTTGAAGTGTCCAGTCCTTCCACAGTAGTAATAAATATCATCGATTCTGGTAGAATCATTATTTTTGCCTTCTTGGGATCTTTGCTGTCTCTGTCTTATGATCTGCCTTACCCCATAGTTGTTGAGGGCCATTCATTTGCCATTAGCATCTTCCAGAATGTCTTCTTCTTTGATTAGAGAAACATTGAAGGCAATTGGTTTCTTCTTTTCATCTTTGTGAAACCTATTGATATAATTTTTCTCATATGCAATGAGGTTACCTAGTAGTTTTTCATATGTCATATTGTTAAGATCTTCATCTTCCAGAATAACAACCTTGGATTTCCAAGTTTTTAGGAGACTTCAAACCAACTTTTAGACTTGCAGGCTGTGAGGATAAATCATCCCCAGTGATTTTAGTTCACACATGATTTTACTTAATTTGGCTAACATTGTGTCAATATCCTTATTTTCCTCCATTTTAAGTAATTGTATTCATTGACAAGAGCAATAATCTTGAACTTCTTGACTTAAGTGGTTCCTTCATAGATTACCTCCAGTTTGTCCCATATTTCTTTTGTTGTTTCATACGTTGAAATCATGTCATATTCTTCTCCGCTAACTGCACACAAAAGCAAACTTATAGCACATCCGTTAGTTTGAATTACCTCTTGCTGTTCTTTGGTAACCTCAAAGCTTTCAAGTACCTCTATATCAAAACTACTAGGTTCCTTATCTTTGTCCTTTGACTTCTCCTTGAGTCTTGGAATTTGATTTGGAGCCTTTTTGATACCAACCCAGGCTTGAAAGTCATTTGATTCAACAAAGATCCTGAACCTACTTTTTCAGCTAGAGTAATATTGCCCATTAAAGTATGGTGGTCTTATGGAATAGTGACCATCCTGAAGGAGAGCACCGAGAATTTGATAACTAGCTATTTGTTCTTTGCTTATTTGTAGTTATGCAATGCTATCTGTGAGACCTGCTCTGATACCAATTAAAAATCAAGAGGGGATGAATTGAAATTTTTCTTTAGTGAGTCGACTATTGACTCCTCACAGTCGAATCGCCTGTAAATCAGAACACTTCGCACATAGATTAATCGTAAAATAGTTAAGTAACTAAATAACTAAACATAAAGTAACAACCCAAAGATTTATCCTAGTTTGGCACACCAATGTAGTGCTACATCCAGTCCCCTTGGGTTTCAAAGTTTTCTTAGATCGTTGAAAGTTTGGCTTGAGTAAAATGATAGAAAATAAGTTCTGAAAACTTATTTTTCTATTTAGATCTTATGAAACAGCTTTATTTAATGTTACAAAGTTGACTCAATCCTACTCTTTATATAACAATTGTAAACTAAAGTTGCAGAGCTTTGTAAGAATAAGAATGAGACACTTTGAATTTTCTCCTTGAAGTTGCATAACTTGTGTTTGTCTTCAGTCTTTATTATTTATAGTCTTCGACTGCTACTTTTCATAAGGAAACCCAAGAGATTTCTTCTTAATCAAGGATTTCAATTGATTCCTTGATTGAGAAATATAGTTATTTAATATGTCTATATCAGATATGTCCATATACGGTTTAGGATCATGTCTATATTAGATATGTTCGTGATCTATCTTTTCTTTTAGTCTTGATAGTTGTGGCCTTCGTTTCTTTGATTTAGATCCTAATTCACATTCTATCTCATCTTCCATGATTTCTAGAATATTGATTCTTTTTTCATTCACAATGTTTGAATTGATTTTCTTGCCATGCTATAAAATATTGCCATGATCTTTTATTCTTTGAAAATCTACAATCTTTGAGTATCTGCATCCTTCATTCATGCTGTAAGATATTGTCGTGATGCTAAGTTCTTTGACTATTAACAATCTTTTAGTATCTATATCCTTTATTTTACAAAGATTCATCCATTAGTTTTTCATTATTAAAACGTTACTTAAGAAGCCTAGCAATTATGACTCGACGATTATTTACCGATTCAAGTTCGAATATCGATTGTTTATCTATTCAAGTCTGACTATTAATTATATTTGTTGGTTTTTGTATAGATATGTATATTATACTATGATGAGATAATTTTTATGCTTGAAAATATCAGGATGTGAGATTGAAAGTAGCAATTTGGCTAAGTCAAAAAATTAAGAAATGGTTATAATGTGGTATGACATAAATGGATTCTAGTAATTAACCAGATTGATTAATAAGTGATGATTAAATAATAAATGGGGATTAGTGAGCAACGATAATAAGGTTGTTAAATGATGGTAACATTATAAAAGGAAGGTAAATTATGGAATGATAGTTAAATGACAATAAAGGTTAGCTATAATGTTGGTTGATTACTTTATTCTTCTCTTTGATGTAGTCTCTAATCATATGGAAGGCTGTGATGAGTTCGTTACTTTTCTAAACAAATTGATGTATGGGAGCCGATTTTGTAGTTTGTGATTGCATGTGTGAAATTATGTTGTGTTATGTTATTATTCTTATTATTTACGTATTATGTGCAGTGGTATAAGAGATGATTTGGGTTCGCTTTTTGTACCTTGAGTTAGTTATGTTATATTTTATTTTATCATACTTAAATCATGATTTATCTTAGTCGACCGATGATAATTATAAATTACTTGTTGTTTTGGTACTCATACTACACTTTTGTGCCTTTTTTCTTGTAGATTTGAGTACTAGATATCGCCATTGATTGTGCTATGAATGATTTCTGAAGATAGGGTGAGCTCTTGGAGTTCGAGTAGAACATTTTCATCTTTCTTTATTTTTAGTCTTTTGTTGTGAGACAACTGTATTGATTATTCTAGACTTTGAATTGTATTCATAGAATTAGATGCTCTTGTACTGACTCTACCAGGTCATGGTATTGGTATCTTGTATTGACTACTTATTTTATCTAGAACCTTTGTTATTTATACATTATGTTCTTGAATTTTCGTCTATGTTAGGCATTTCCTATTGAATTAGCCCATAGCATTAGCTCTAGATTAGGGTTTGTCTAACCTACTAATGGAATTTAGTAGGTTCTATCATGAATCATAAAATAGGTTATGACAAATTGGTATCAGAGCCTAGGCTACATTGATATTGTTGGTACAAGAACAAGTGTCTAGTAGAGTCTTATGGATTGGAATGATGATGTTTGTTTGCTATCTTTGGAAGGCTATGCGACATTCTAAGGATTGGATTTTCTACTCCTGTGTATGATTCTTTAGTAGTGGATTGGATTTTCAGATCATATGTTGTGCCTGTTACTGATCTTATTATTTTTGATATGGTGGATTTTGATGTGATTCTGGGCATGGACTGGTTATCCCACTATCATGGTGTCATGGATTATTTTACCAAGACCGTTACCTTAGCCATGCCCAGCATACCCCCAGTCGTGTGGCAGGGAGTGGTTAGTCATAAGCCAATGGGGATTATTTCTTATGTTCATGCTAGGAGGCTTATTACGAGGGGTTGTAAGCCTTATCTTACTTATATTTGTGATTCTAGTGTAAAGAGTCTATCGCTTGACCTTATTCTTATTTTTTGTGAGTTTCTTGATGTGTTTGTTACCGACTTGCCTGGTATTCCTTATATTCCTGATATTAAGTATTCTATTAATATTGAGCCTGAAACTCAACCTATTTCTATGGCACCTTACTGTATGGCTCTTGCCAAGCTTAAAGAGCTAAATTTCCAGCTTTAGGATATTTTTAGTAAGGGTTTTATCAGATCGAGTGTGTCTTCTTGGGGAGATAATGTATTGTTTGTTACAAAGAAAGATGGCTCCATGCATATGTATATTGATTATAGGCAGCTTAATAAGGTGACGATGATGAACCATTATCCTATGCCTTGCATTGATGGTTCGTTTGACTAGCTTCGGGTGAAACAATGTCTTCTATGATTTATTTGAGATCTGGTTACCATCAGTCGAGGATTCGGGATAAGGATATTCCAAAGATAGATTTTACGACCCATTATTGTCATTATGAGTTCTTAGTGATGTTATTTGGGTTGAATTATGCCCCAGACGAGTTAATGGATTTAATGAACCAACTGTTTAGACCTTATTTGGATTCTTTTGTAATTGTGTTCATCTATGAAATCCTTGTTTATTTAAGGAGGAGACAGAAGCATGCACAATATTTGAGGATTATGCTCCAGACTTTGAGAGATGATGTGCTTTTTGCCATGTTCTCCAAGTATGAGTTTTTGCTTGAGTTGGTGACATTCCTTGGACGTATGGTGTAGATTGAGGTGAATCATGATTCGTCTAGATCCACATCTCCTAATGAGGTTTGTAGCTTCATTGTGTTGGCCAGTTATAATAGTTGACTCATCGAGGGTTTTGCTACCATTTCAATCCTTATGACTAGATTGATTAGGAAGGAGGTTCCTTTCTGATGGTACGATGAGTGTAAGTCGAGCTTTGGAAAGCTCAAGGATTTTCTTAGCACAACTCCTGCTTTAGCTTTTCCTATTGAGGGTAAGGAATTTACCGTGTTTTATAATGCTTTTAGTGTTGGTTTAGGTTATGTATTGATGCAGTAGGATCATGTTATTGCCTATGCTTCTAGACAACTTAAGGTACACGAATGCAACTACCCCACTCAGAATTTAGAGTTGGCGGTGATAGTTTTCGCACTTAAGATTTGGAGGCATTATCTTTAGGGTGTGTATTATGAGGTTTTCATCGATCATTGTAGTCTTCAACATCTTATGACCTAATGGGAGATAAATGCTAGGTAACATAAATGGATGGATTTGCTTAAGGATTATGCTATTTCTATCTTGTATTATTCGGGCAAGGAAAATATGGTAGCAGATGCCTTGAGTCAGAAGGAAATGAGCATGGGTAGCATGGCTTTTATTTCTATTTCTCAGGGATTATTGGCATGGGATATTCAATACTTAGCTAAATTGATGGTTCACCTTGAGATTTTAGACCCTAATGGGATTCTTGCTAGCGTTGAGGCTAGGTCTTCATTATTTGAGCAGATTTGAGATTATTAGTTTGAGGATAGTAAGCTTCTCTTTCTTTGTGATCAGGTTTTGAGTGGTGAGTCCAAAAGGAACACCATAGATTTTGAGGGTATTTTGAGATTTGATGGCCATATTTGTGTTCTGAGGCTTGATAAATAAATTTAGTTGATTTTACATAAGGCTCACAACTCTAGATATTCCATTCATCCTGGCTCATCCAAGATATATATATATTTGAGACAATACTATTGGTAGAATGGTATAAAGGGGGATATGGCAAACTTTGTAGTTCATTGCCTATCTTGTTAGTAAGTAAAGGTTGAGCATCAGCGACCGAGTGGATTGATTCAGAGATTGCCCATTCTCAAGTGGAAATAGGAGTGGATTACCATGGATTTTGTTATTGGTTTGCATCGTACTTCCTGTGGTTTCGTTGGTATTTTGGTTATTGTAGATCATTTAACCAAGTCAGCATATTTCTTTCCAATCTAGATATCCTTCAGTGTTAAGAGAAAGCCCATATTTATGTTTGGGAGATAGTCCATTTGCATGGTGTAGCCACTTTTGTTATTTTAGATCATGGTTTTGTGTTCACTTCAAGTTTTGGAGAGATTTTTAGGAGAAGTTGGGCATTCAGGTGGATCTTAGTACAAATTTTCACCCGCAGACAATATGGTCAGTCAGAGCGGACTATTCAGGTCCTTGAGGATATGCTCCTAGCCTGTGTTATGGATTTTTGAGGCCAGTGGGAGCAACACTTATCCTTGATATAGTTTGGATATAATAACAATTACCATTAGAGTATTGAGAGGGTGCCTTTTGAGGCTTTAGATGTTAGGAGATATTGTTCTCCAGTTGGATGATTTAAGACTTTTGAGGTTATGCCCCATGGTACTAATTTGCTTTAGGAGTCAATGAATAGAGTCATTGTGATTCAGGATAGGTCGAGAGTAATTCAAAGTAGGAAGAAGGCCTATGTAGACCATAGGCTTCGTTCCATGATATTTGGAGTTGGTAATCATGTATTCCTTTGTGTGTCACCCATGAAGGGTATGATGGGGTTTGGGAGGAAGGGCAAACCCAGTCCTAGATATATTGGACCTTTTTAGATTCTTCGTGCAGTTGGTGAGGCGGTTCATAAATTAGCCTTACCTCCAGATTTTTCTATTGTTTATCTAATTTTCCATGTCTCTATATTGCGGCGATACATTCTTGATCTTTCTCATGTACTTAGATGGGACTAATTCTAGTTGGACGAGTATTAGACTTTTGTGGAGGAGCTAGTGCTCATTTTGGCTAGTGATGTGATGCGATTACGCACTAGAGAGATTCTTGTAGTTAAGGTTCACTGAGGCACCGTCCATTAGAGTAGGCCACTTGGGAGATTGAGAGTGAGATGCAGACCCATTATCCTCACCTGTTTGAGACTTCAAGTATATCCTAATCCTTAACTTTTGCTGACGAAAGTTCCTTTAGTAGTGGATATTATAATGACCCTTTAGGTCATTTTCCACATTTCCATATATTTTCATAATTAAACCTTTTCTATAGCTACCCCAAGTCATTTATGACTTTCTAGGGCTGACAGTTCAATTATCTAACAATTTGTTTGGTTTTTAGAGCTAATTTCCTATTTAGAAGTCTTTGTTTGTTCCAAATACCCACTGGCATAAAAAATCAGTTAAACGATCTTAAATGCATATCCTGATTGTGCCAACAGCTCTGAAATATCAATTTTAGGCTAGGTAGACCTTTGGTTTAGGTCTCGAGACACTTAAGCTCATTTTGACCTATTGGTCAAAAAGTTGAATAATTGGAAATATGGGCGTAGGACCCATATTCTTTTTGAAACAACCTCATATGGAAAATCCATTTGCACCCCAAAGTCTGGATCATAAAATTTAGTGTGGTTACATAATTCGTTTGTGTATACAAGATTTTGAATGAATTTTGAGCACCTAATCGAGCCCCTTTTTGGATAGGGAAAATATGGAGGATTAGCTAATTTGGTGCCACCATGATCGTGCTTCTTTGGGCCATGATCACGACTTCTGGTGCAACAGAGATACTATGATTGTGACTCATGTGATAGACAAGAGGACCTCAATCACAAGGCCTCAAGACGTGATAGCGACTGCCGACGCCCTGGAATGGATATAAAATGACCCCTTTTCAATGATTTTGGGCCACTTTTCATCATTCCCCTGAGATCTAAGAACCCTAAATATTGTGAATTCTAAAAATTGAGACTTATTAGTGATAGGAAAGCTAGAGTTACAATTATTTTTGTGATTATCTTCGAATTTGAAGTACGAATTCACCCCTTTTTTAATGAAATTTCTTGATTAATTGGCCAAAACCCCAAATTGCTTAGGGCTTGATTTTAGCCCCAATTTAGCTTGGGTTTCACCCATTTGAGGGTAATGATTCCTTGAGATTGTATGAATGTTGGGTTGGATTCAAAGTGCATTTTTTGTAAATGGACCCACATGGGATTTTGATGTCATTTTTTGACCTAAAGCATAATGGTGAAATATGGGTATCAATATTCTCTTATTGATGAGTAGAATGTATGTTTTATATCTCAGCGTCTTAAGGAGGCTTCTCGAAAAGAAAAAGCAATGGTTTAGCAATTCGTTGAGCTTTCTTTAATGTCGAGGTTGGAAAAGTATATTCCTTGTTTGATTGAGCCATCTTATAGTATTCCTAGGATATTGTATTATATTTGAGATGGTTTTAGGTATTGGATTGATGAAATGCAAGACTTGGGATTGTTGGACCATTTAGGGCACATTCTAATCGTAGAGTTGAAACTCTTATTCCTTATACCTTAGACGAGTTAGGCTTTATTCCTCATGCTTGGCATGAGAATTTCTTAGATAACTCAAATTTGATAAAAATGCTTTAGTTACTCATGTTTAGGGTAATTTTGGCCTTAGTTGCTTACACTCATGAAGGGTGCCTTAGTTTCTATTGGGCTTAGCTAATGTATTTGGGAAGAATCTTTACCTTAGGACAAATTGTGGCTTGTTATACATCTAAAAGTGGATTCAAATACCAAAAGCCTAGTTTAGGTAGATTTTGTCTAAAATGAAACTTGAGGACTAAAAGTGGAATCTGAATCCACTTTAGGCTATGACATATGTTAGTTTTGTTAACCTTTACACTAGTCAGACTCTTGGAAGTATGTATTGAGGAAACATAGAGAAATATTGATTCTTTATGGTTATTTTGGTTAATGTGAGGGTTGATACCTATTGATCATGCTACTATTTATTTTGTTGATGAGGTTATCAATGATGTTGATTATGTGTGTACACACACATATATATATATTGGTTCGGGTTTGAAAGATGATTATGCTATTAATTATATACCCTCTTCAAGTATGATGAATGATATGACTCTATTTATTATTTACTGGTTTGAGTTTGGATATTCATTATTTACTGGTTCAAGTCTGGATATGCATATTATACTATGATGACATACTTATTATGATTGACAATCAGGATATGAGATTGAAGTTAGCAATTTGGCTACGTTAAAAAATAAGAAAATGGTTATAATATGGTATGACATAAATGGACTCTAGTAATTAAATGGATTGGTTATTAAGTGATGATTAGATAATAAATAGTGACTAGTGAGCAATAATGATAATGTGGTAAAATGATGGTAATATTATGGATTATGACTAAATTATGGAATGATGGTTACATGACAATGAAGGTTAGTTATAATATTGGTTGATTACTTAATTCTTCTCTTAGGTGTACTCTCTAGTAGTATGTTAGGTTGTTATGAGTTATTTAGTTTTTTTGTACCAATTTGCCTATGAGATCCTATTTTGTAGTTGGTGATGCTTGTGTGATATTATTATATGTTATGTTATTATTCTGGTAATATGCATATTATGTGCTGCGGTATAGAGATGGTCTATGTTCATTATTTGTGCTTTGACTTATTTATGTTATCTTACATTTTATCATACTTAAATCATGATTTAGCTTAGTTGGATGATGATATCTATTGAGTACCCATTATTTTGGTACTCATACTACACTTTTGTACCTTTTTGGTGTAGATCTAAGCACTAGTTGTCTTCGTTAATCATTATTCATATGGTGATAATTTTTTGGCAATAGGGTAAGCTCTTGGAGTTTGAGTTGCCCATTTCTCTCTATCTTTATTTTCAGTTTTTGTTTTAAGATAGGTGTATTGACTATTCTAGACATCGAGTTGTATTGATTTTATTAGATGCTCTTGTACTGGCTCTACCATGTCGTAGGATTGGTATCTTATATTGACTGTTTATTTTATCTAGAGCCATTATTATTTATATATTGTGTTCTTGAATTTTTTTCTATGTTAGGCATTTCCTACTGAATTAACCCATTGTGTTAGCTACTTGTTTGGGTTTGGCTTACCTTAAGAATGGTTTTATTAGGTGCCATCATGACTCATAAATTAGGTCGTGATAGATGATATGGGTTTGAGGTTGTTTGAGATAAGATGTTCAGTGGTAACGCTAAGTAATCCTTACTTAATTTCGATGGTGTATTGAGAATTAGAGGCCTATTTTATATGTCAAGAGTGGGTGATTGGATTAGATTAATTTTTGGAAATGTTATTGTTCCAGGTATTCTATCTATCCGAGAGTGACTAAAATGTATCACGACTTGAGGCAGGTAGCTAATGGGGTGGTATGAGAAAGGATACAACACATTTTGTAGTTCGTTGCTTTTATTTCCTGTAGGTGAAGGATGAGCGTAAGAGACCAAGTGGTTTTCTTTAGAGGTTACCTATTCTTGAGTGAAAGTGGGAGCAAATCACAATAGACTTTGTGATTGGGTTGCCTCATATTTCTCATGGGTCTGATAGTGTTTGGGTCTTGGTGGATTGATTGGCCAATTTTACTTATTTCATTTTGATTCAGATTTCTTTCACTGCTAAGAGGTTGGACCGTATCTATATTCTTTAAATAATGCATCTTTATGGTATGCCATTGTCTATTATCTCAGATCAAGGTTTAGTGTTCATATCTCACTTTTAGAAGACTTTTCAAGATAAGTCTAGTACTCGGGTTGACCTTAGAATAATATTTCACCCCTAGACTGACGGTCAGTTGGACCAAACTATTCAGGTTTTGGAGCATATGAGCCACACTTAAGTGATGGATTTTAGTGATCAGTAGGAGTAGCATTTGGCCTTGGCAAAGTTTGCTTATACTAATAGCTACCATTTTAGTATTGATATAGCTCCTTTTGAGGCTTTGTATGGTAGGCGTTTTCTCTCTCTAGTTAGTTAGTTTGAGGTTTTGGAGATTAGGCCTTGAGATATGAACTTTCTTTGTGAGTCCTTGGATAGAGTTTGGATTATTGATGATAGGCTTCGAATGGCTTAGAGTAGGCAGAAGCGTTATGCAGATCGTAGACTTTTTTCCTTGAGATTTGGTGTTGGTGATTGTGTTTTCCTTTGAGTTTTGCCAACATAAGGTGTGATGAGGTTTGAGAAGAGACGCAAGCTTTTTCCAAGGTATTTTGGCCCCATTTGAGATTCTTCGGACTATTGGTGATGTGGCTTATGAGTTGGCCTTGATCCAAGATTTATAAATTGTTCATCTAGTTTATTATGTTTCTATGCTTCGCCATTACATTCCAGATGAGTCTTGCATCATCTATTGGGATTTAGTACAGTTAGATGAGAGGTTGTCTTTTGTTGAGGAGCCTGTCTCCATCCTGGCTAGAGATGTTAGGCGATTGCATTCTAGATTTATCCTAGTTGTTAAGGTCTAGTGGAGACATCAACTTATAGATGAGGCTACTTGGGTGGTAGAGTCTGATATACGTAGTTCTTATCCCCAATATTTCATGATTTCAGGTATTTCCTATGCCTTTAGTTTAAGGATTAACTAGATATTTAGTTTTGGATGATGTAATGACCTAGTTTTTGGTATTTTTGTGAATTATTCATTTTGGTGTGATTTGATCATTTTACCCCTCCCAGTTGTTGCTTTGTGTTATTTTTGGTGTCTGGGGATGATCGGCTCGATTCTCAATGCATTTTGGTGTGAATTATGTGACTAGGTTTTGGTGGCTTTGAAAGCCTTGTAGTTGACTTTGATCAATATTTATTGATTTATGCCTCGAATGAAAAAATGGACTATGCTAGCAGATCCGAAACATTGATTTTCGATTGGTAACATGGTTAGTGTGGTTTTATGGCTTTTAAATTTCATTTCGACCCTTGATTTTGAAAATTATGAAATTGGGTTTCGGGGGTCAACTCTGTGAAACGAAGATGTTTCACAAATTTGATATTGCCATTGAATCTGGGGCATACTTTGTTTGCGTTCACGGGATTCTAGATGAATCCTGAGGAGTCCACGGAGATTTGGACCCTATAAATACCCACGTTTGGCAAGTTCCCCCCATTTTTGAGACTTGGAGCTTAGGGTTCAACACTTTTGAACAATTTATTCAATTTCTAAGCTTGGGTAAGCTTCTAAACACCTATTTCAACTACTTTACTCCAATTTTATAATCTAATTCTTGTTTTAACACTTATTAAAGTGGGAAATTGGGGATTTTAGCCCGGAAGGCTTAAAACTTGTAATTCTTTGATTCAAACCCTATTTTCAATCCGTTTTCACTTGGGTAAGTTTATAATCTTATAATTATCACCTTCTTAATTTCGTCTTTTAAACAATTTCATTTCTTGATTTTAAAATGGATTTCGAGGATTGTTACCAGTAGAGTTTAAAAATAATTTTTCTTTATGTTGGACCTCATATTTAACTTGTTTTCACTTGGGTTTTCATAGGTATACTCCTAAAGATATGGGAAATATGATTTGTAAACAAAATTATGATTTTTACCTTTTTTTTCAAAACCCGTTTTTGGGGTTTATTTTGGTCTCGACTTGAAAGTAGACAATATGGGTATTGTTGGATTTGTTTTTATGCATAGATTCTATATTCTTGTGTTTTAGTTAATTACGAGTCTGTTTTGGAGGAGTAAGACTTCAAAGTGAAGGCTTGCTGATCAGTTATCAGCATTTGAGGTAGGTTATGGCTTAACTTTCTTCAAACTGGGTTGGGTCGTTAATGTAGATACAAAATTATGTTAAGGGTGTGGGATCATGAAAATAGATTTATTATTATGTTTGTGCCCTTGTGGGTGCCTATGTTGAGGTTATTTGGTGAAATTGGAGCATTATTTATTACGTGTGACTATGTGGGGTGTTATATGCTATTGGATGGCCTGATGTATGTGAATTTAGTTATATCTTGTTAATGAAAATGCCTAATGTGGTATCAATGGTATATTTAATATATTTTACTCTATTGGCATATGGTTTATGGTAAATTTCATGGATAATTGGAAATATTGAGTGGATTACTGGTTGGTTGGTATATTGGTTAGATATGGAAATATTCATTTTGGTTGGCTGTGAGAATTCATCCTCATGTCATATACATTCATGAAACTTTGGTACTACCATGAAATACTAAAAATATTGTAAACACTGAATTTTTCTGACTGAAAATGTGACATCTTTAAAACCCTCTATTGAAGGATGTTCCTGAGAGAAGATATTGATATGGATTGGATATGGATTGAATACGGGTTGATGATCAACCCATGGGTCCTACATCA
>NC_061121.1:103427289-103527966 GCF_002878395.1 Capsicum annuum | reverse complement strand
CTCATTAAAACGCTTCAGAATAACCTTAGTTGGGATTAAAACTAATCAAAGGAATAAAGAGTGTGCCTTTGAAGCCTTTACTGCTCTCATCCTTTCTTATAGAGCGGTGTTCACGCTTCGAAGGCTGCGTTCCAGCCCTCTACAGAGTCCAAAGGACATAGAAACACATTAATTATAAAGAAAACAAAAGAGATAGAACATACTTGGTTCAATGGCTTTGGCGATATGTATATTGTGTTCATGGGTCTCCACGAGGCCTGTGCAAAGGGATTTTACCTCTCACGTCTGGGCTTTATTGAATGAGCCCTTAGGAACTATACGTCTTATGTAATTTGGGTCACTAGGGCCAACTGTGAGGGGACCATTGACTTCTTAGTCAACCATTTTTATTACTTCTAGAATTTGCAGTACTCCATCCAAACACTCTTCCAACATTTCCTACGTGTTGGGGCTGGCCCATGGGTCATGATCCCTGCTTCCATGAGTATAGATATTTCATAATAAATACCTATGGTGTCGATATGGGAAAATATGAAATAATAAACATTGTTCTTAAGGATATTAACATGTGTGAGCCTAACCTCGGGACTTACTCCGTTGCCCAAATATACCTTTTTCCTGAGCGAGTTAGGGAAAACGGTAAATTGATTGGTAATTTCAACCAACAACCTTGTGGTGTCTCCCTTGTTGGAGATATAGCGAGGCCTTGTAGTTTTTACTCATACTTGTGGGGCCACCCAACGTCCATCTAAGGTTCATCCATGTTTTGATTTTTGGCTCGTGTTCGTTATGCGCATTGTTTCTATTTGTTGCCTTGGTCTCAGTTATACTTTCTTTGTGTTTGAGGCAGACAATCTAGTTATTCAGGTTCAATCCATTAGCTAAAGCCTTTGTGTCCCAGTTATCAGATACTTTTGGCCACCACATTCTCTCATTTTAGAATCTGGCAATGAATTCTTACAACAACTCATTATCTTCCTGCTTTGCTTCAAAAATTCCCTTCGATGATATTGCATCCATTTTGTCCAGATGTGGCCTACAAAGCATCCATCCATCATATATACTTAGTCCATGGAATTCTCTGACTGACGTAAGTACCACTCTAAAACATTTCCCGATAGTGTTCTTCCAAAATTTCTTCACCATGACTGATTCAACATTTTTCGAGGTCAGTTCACTGCTATTTAACACTATGGTAAACGTGAGTATGTGTTATACCCTAAAATCTCAATGATTTTATTTTAATAACTCTCATGTCTTTTAATGAAATTTTAAGTTGAATAATGATTAGGAATGTTAATGGGACCATTGGGAAATGTTTTAGAATTTTTAGAATGAGTTATGGATTAACGAGACCATTAGGAAGTGTTTCAGAATTTTTGTAATGAGTTTCGGGACCTAATAGAACTCCAAAATAGTAAGGGTCTGCATTTAGGTTATGCCACGAAGGCAAGAATCACAACCCAATTTACGAGTCATGATGACACCTACCAATTCCCACCAATAGGTAAGCCAATACCATAACCTAAAGCTAACACAATAGGTTAATCCGGTAAGAAAGGCCCAATATAGGTAAAATTTAAGGACATCAATTATAATATAAAGGTTCTAGATTTAATAATAGTCAAACAAGATACCAATCCCAAAACCTGGTAAATCTTGTACAAGACCAACTAATAGTATCAATATAACTCCAAGTATAGAATAGTCAATACATCTATCTCGAATACTAAAGACTAAATACATGATATAAAAGGAAATTGGGTAACTCAAACTCCAAGATCTCACCCTATCTCCGAAAATCAATCTCCAACCATGATCAACAGCGATAGCTAATACTTAGATCTTCCTAAAAAAGGTATAGAAGTGTAGTATGAGTACAAAGACAACGGGTACTCAATAGGAATCATCTGCCGACTAAGCTAAATCATGATATAAGAATGATAAAGTGCAAGAGAATTATAACAAAGTCTAGGTACAGGATCAAACCTAAATCATCTCCATCATCACTGTCTATAATAAATAAAAAAACCAAACTAAACGTGTAACATAAGGCATCAACGCATGCTAATATCACCCTGCATAACAAGTAAACGATTCAGAGTCATAATTTAACATAAGTATAATCCCAAGCAAACAAAAGTAAAGAGTTGGCACCCATACACCAACTAATGCATAAAGTAAAGAACTCATCACGGTGTCCCATACCATCGAAGAGTATAGCAAAGTGAAATATAAAGGAATCAAATCAACAATGTATCCAAACTTCCCTGCTATCCATAGTTTTCCTCAATTTTCATCAAATGACCATTTATCAACATTAATAATCATCATCAATAATCGTATGGAATAACATATATGAATATACATCGTAACCATACCATAATATAGGTATCTATCTTGTCAATACACCCTATTCATACATGATTAGCTAGCCAACATTTAATACCAAACCAATTACTCACTAGTCATCATATTACCTCCAATTATTATATATACACAAGTCATCACATAATCACTATCCATGGTTCAACTTCTAACCATTATTCACTAACTATCCAATACCAAGCATCTAGTTAAGATTCACCACTAGACCATATTCACCCATTAGCCAATATTTATCAGTAGGCATCATAATTCTACTAGCCCCCATCTAAAAAAATTCCACCAATCACCATTTATTCAATATCCATCTATCAACTAACATCCTTGATTAACTAGCATCATTAATACACAATCCCCGCTTAACAACTAATAACCATAATAAAATTTATCATCAATAGCAAGTAATCACCACCATTGCTAACCTCATTATCACTAATCTCCATAATAAAATAATCATCACTACTATTATCCATTAATGCCACCAGTTCTCTTTATCACTAAGCTTCACTAATCCATTAGTCACTATTATCCACTTAAGCAATATCCACCACTAAGCATTTTTTGTCCTTAAATCAACAACTATACCACTTTATACCATAACTCATTAGAAGAATATAATCGACATTGAAAATATCACATAATACCCATTATGTCCTATGTTTTGATAATGATAATTTGACAACAAAGGACCAGGTCCTTGGCTCAACATGAAGTAGTACAACTGTCACACTTTGCACAATTTTTCTGCTAGTGCAACTAACTATGTAGGAGTACAGTATACTCGTAGTGACACATAGAACAATAAAAAATTAATGCTATTTTATTCACAACTATAAATAGATAAGGATGCCTCTTATTCAACCAATTTTTGCAAAATTTATAATTCAAGAAGAAAGAGTGAAAATTTAATATTGCTCAAGTTCCAAGTTTCTGTGTGTTTCAAGTTTAATTATTCTTGATTCAATTCTTAGTATATAATTGAATTACTCATCTTATAAGAGTAATGTCTTTCTTTTGGCAGTATAGAGCTTAAGGAGAGTTACCTAAGCTAATATTGGTTAGAGTTAATCAATATTTGATAGAGTTTTCAAGAGAAGTTTTTAATAGAGTTAATTACAAATTAGTGAAGCTTAGAGTTAAGTTCCAATGGAGTCTGTAATCAATGATTTTTTTTATTATAGTAGAGTTTTGAGTGCTCGTGAGTACAAGCCATGTTTTTTCCTTCCTTAAGCAAGGAGATTTCCATGTAAATCTCTATGTTTTCTACATTCAAGCCAGTTTTATATTTATTACTATTTTATTGCCTTTAACTGTTTTGAAGGGACCTAATCCTTATAGGTGGTGCACCCCCATGATTCAACAATTGGTATCAGAGTAAGGACACTCTAAAAGGGTTACACCTAGCGTGATTTCTTGATCATGGTTGCTCTACCTAATCTGGAAGAAGGGTAATCTACGACTAAACCACCCCGCTTTAATGGGTTGTACTATAGGTGATAAAAAATTAGTATGTATGACTTTATTATAACTAAGGATAATGAGCTGATGAATGTAATACTTGATGATCCTCATATGCCTGTTAGCAAGGTCAAAAAAGGAGACATAACAAGAATGATAGTCTAAACCAAAAGAGAATGTGATGATGAATATCATAAGAAAGTTGAGAAGAATTACAAAGCTAAGATGTTATTTGTGTGTGGTATTAGACCAGATGAATATAATAGGATTTTAGCTTGTGAAAATGCTTAGGAAATCTGGGAATACTTGAAGACTACTCATAAAGGAACAACTAATGTGACCGATTTAAAATTTGATATGCTAACAACTTAGTATGATACTTTTTCTATGAAATAAGGAGAAACAATTCAAGATATGCATGCTAGATTCACTTTAATCACAAATAAGATGCATTCCCTAGGAGAAGTGATTCCATTGTACAAACAAGTGAGAAAAATTCTAGGAGTTCTTTCTAAGTCCTGGGAAACTAAAGAGGATGCTATTACTGAAGTAAGACACTTGAAGACTCTCACTATGGATAAAATTATTGGAAATCTAAAGACTTATGAACTCAAACAGCAGCAAAGAGAAGAGAAGAGAGAAGTAAAGAGGGAAAAGTCTATGGCATTGAAGGCATCAAAGTCTGAATCAAGCAAGAAGGACACTAATGTTTCTTACTTGGACAGAATAATTATGAGAGAAATGAAGAAATGTGGCCAGTTTCAAAGGAAATAAAGCAGTAGCAAAAATGGAGGTTCTGTTGAAAATTGTCACAAATGTGGAAGTCCTGAACATTTCATCTAGGATTGTCCATTACACAAAATGACTATCAACAAAATGTAAAGTCTGTAGATAACAAAGGAAAAAAGAAGCATCTGGTCCATAAAAAGTCAATAACAAAAGTTGCAGCTGATTACATAGTAAAGAAGGCCTTAGCTATTTTGAGAGACTTCTCCAGTGAATCTAATAAAGTCGAAAATTCTGAAGATATTTCCATGTTGTAGTGTCGGATAGTGAAATCACCTATATTCCTTATTTTCTCTTATGGGAAAAACAAAATATTAAGAAGAAAATGATGTAAATCTTCTTACATTAAGTAAAATTCAGATAATTACTCTACTAGAATAATAAAGAAGCTTGCAAATATGTTGATTGATTCTATGTGTGAATTAACTGCTGAGAAAATGCTCTATAAGAAAAAGTAGAAAATCAAGAGCTTTAAAAATTTTCCTTAACTCTCCAGTTATCTAAAACGGAGGAGTTGTTCACTAAATTGAAGTATAAATTTAAGTTTAATGAGTCGACTGGAGAAAGTAAATGATCCGGAAGGTGAAGGAAATAAAGAAGCCTCAAGGCTTTAAGTTGAGATTGAGGATAAATTGAGGGATTCTCAAAAGAACCTCATCACTATACTTTATAAGAATGAGGAATTAAGAAGGGACCTAGTCCATATAAGAGAAGATCTAAATAAATCCTTAAACTGGACCACATCCTCAAAAATACTTTCTAATTTAACTAGTCAGGGAGTCAATAATGGTAAAGGCCTTGGATATTAGTGTATAACCCAGTCACTTAGATCTCAAGGGATGGTTGTTCGTGGTGTTAGAAACAAGGTCCACAAACCTCTATGTACTTATTGTAGAATAGATGGGGAACTTGAAGAAAAACTGTCAAAGTTGGGTTAGAGCTAGAATAAATAGTGCTAGACACATCCAATAAGAGAATTCCTATCCTAAGGGTTCCAAACCTTTTAATAATATGAATAAGAACTCACTACCTAGATGGGACAAGAAAAATCTGATCACAACTTTATCTTTATTTTGGAAAGTCAAAATCTAGTGGGTTCCCAAATCTAACAAATGACTCTACTTGTAGGTAAGAGAAAGGGATTGCAGTTAGAAATGATTCATTGATAGTGAATGTTCAAAGCATATGGATGGAAGAACTGGGTATTTTCACTCTCTTGAGACACTTTAAGGTTGAGGTGTCTTATTTCGAAATGGCAAAAAGGGTTATATCCATGGTGTGCAGAAAATTGGAAAATCTCTTAATCATGCAATAAAAGATTTGTATTACGTAAATGGCCTCAAATATAGTATTCTAAGTATTTCTTAAATTTGCGACAAAGCTAATAAGGTGAAGGTTTTATTTGATGGTTGTACTTTGTTAAGCTTGAAATCTGGGAAATTTATTCTTAAAGCCAAAAAGTTCAAAAATATATATGTACCTGACTTAGATTCTGTAGCCGATGGGGAATTGACTTGACTAAGTGTTCGAAGTAAAACTAATGATCTATGGAATAGAAGACTAGGACATGTAAGTTCATCCTTGCTAAACAAACTAGCATTACAGGACCTAGTCCGTGGCATTCCAAAGCTAAACTTTTTAGACAACAGGGTTTGTGATGCTCGTGTTAAGGAAAAACAAACCAAGTCTTCCTTTAAGCTAAAAAATCAAGATTAGTACTTCTAGACCTCTTAATTTGCCAAGAATTTACCTCTGTGGACCTGTTAGAGTCCAAAGTAGAGGAGGAAAGTGGTATGTGTTTTTTATTATGGATAGTTACTCAAGGTTCACCTGGACAATGTTCTTGAGATCTAAGGATGAAACTTATGAGGTGCTGGTGACTTTTGCTAATCAAATTCAAATGAAGTTGGATTGTAAAATTACTTAATTCATATTTGATCATGGAACTAAATTTGAAAACTCCCAAGTTGCAGGATTTTATGTTGAATATAACTTCTCTGCTTCTAGGACTTCTAAGCAAAATAAAGTTGTTGAAAGAAAGAATAGGACCCTCATAGAGATTGCCAGGACCATATTGATTGGAAGTGGGCTTCCACAGAGATTTTGGATTGAAGAAGTTAATACTGCTTGTTATATCACCAATAGGTGTTTGATCAGATCTTTCCTAAACAAGACTCCATATAAGATTATGTTCAATAAAAAGTCTAAGATTGACTATTTCAGACTATTTGGTATGTTCTAAATAATTGAAAGAATGAGTTTGGAAAGTTTTATTCCAAAAGTGATAAAGCAGCATTTGTGGTCTATTCTTCAACAAGCAAAGTATACAAAATCTTAAATAAAAGAACTTTATGTAAAGAAGAAAGTGTACATATGGTCTTTGGTGAGTCATATAAGCAAAGGAATTTTATGGAAATGAAGATTCTGATATAGAAGAACTCATTCCTATTCAAAGGGATGATACAGCTGAAGATAATAGTCAAGAACAAAGTGATAAGGTTGAGAAGGATGAAGGGGATGGTGACTTAGGACCCTAGTTTTAGGAGAAACACTACAAGAAAGGTATAGTCAAAATCTCCAAGGACCTAGTCCCAGTGAAACTCAACTCATAGTGACAAATTGAAGGTATGGATCTTCTCACCCCCTTGAGAACTTAACCTCATCTTTGGAATTTGGAGTCCAAATAAGAGATCAAGCCTGAAATTTGATGGCATTCTTAGAATTTGTCACAAATTGATCCCCAAAATGTGAAAGAAGCACTTAAGGATACTGACTGGATTAATACAATGTAGGATGAGCTTTAACAATTTGAAAAAAATTAAAGTCTGGCACCTAGTCCCCAGGCCTGTTGATAGAACAATTATTGGGACTAAATGGTTGTACCGAATCAAGGAAGTTGAGCATGGAACTATCAATAGAAACAAGGCAAGGTTGGTTATGTAAGGATATAATGAGTCATTTTCCACTGTAGTAAGGATAACGGCCATCAAAATTCTTATTGCATTTTTTGCCTATATGGGGTTCAAACTCTTCCAAATGGATGTAAAAGTGCCTTTCTAATTGGGTAATTAAAGAAAGAAGCCTTGATCAAACAACCTCTAGGTTTGGATGATACAGATAATCCATATTATGTTCTTAAATTAGATAAAGGGTAGCAGTTTGCTAATTGTTCAGATATATGTTGATGACATAATTTTTTGAACCACCTCTAAATCCCTATGTGAAGAGTTTGCAAAGCTAATGGGGACTGACATCGAAATCTTGATGGGTGAATTGATCTTTTTCCTAGGATTGCAGATTAAGCAAACATTTTGAGGGACAATGATTTGTCAAGAAAAGTAAATCAAGGAGCTACTGAAGAACTACAATATGGAAGATGCCAAGCCTATTGAAAGTCCAATTGGAACCAGTTCAAAGATGGATAATGATGAATCTGGTTCCTCGGTGAATAAGACCATGGATAGAGGGATTATTAGATCCTTACTATATCTTATTGCAGGTAGGCTAGATATTGTATTTATTATAGGAATGTGTGCTAAATTTCAAGCTTGTCCAAAGGAGTCTCATTTGAAAGATACAAAAAGAATTTTTAGGTATTTGAAAGGGACATGGGACCCGGTCCTATATTATCCATTTGGAGACAGTCTTGATCTGATAGGCTATGATGATGTTGATTATGCTATATATTTGGTGGATAGAAAAAGTATCTCAGGAATGGATTATTTTTCCTGGATATTTTTTAATTTTATAGAGTTCTAAGAAGCAGAATTCAGTTACTCTATCTACTACTGAAGCTGAATATGTAGCTGCAGCTTTTTGTTGTGCTCAATTGTTATGGATCAAACAACAACTAAAGAACTTTTGGGATTGTCTCAGATACTATCCCTCCAATATATGACAATACAAGTGCTATTAACATGGCTAAGAATCTGGTGCAGCATAAGAGGACAAAGCATATAGATGTAAGACATCATTTTCTGAGAGATGATGTGGAGAAGTGATCCATTTGTATAAAGTTCTACTAGAATAAAGATCAACTGATATCTTTACAAAGGATCTTAACAAGAAGTAATTTGTGAAGAGTAGAATGAGATTGGGGAAGGTTAAAATGACCTAATCTACTCGATGGATCAACTTTCCTCCATAAATTGGCTATGATTAAGCGACAGGTATCCTTGGTAGAGTATGCACTTATTGGTCTAACTCAGTAACATACCTTTGAAGGTATACATACATGGTAACGGCTTTAGAAGAGAATAGATGAGATAGACATAATTTAGAGAATTCAATCAAGAAAAAGAGGGACCTAGCCCATCTTTTAGGTTAGTATCATGATTGTGCAATTTGTTTCTGATAGAAAGGGACGCATATTTTCTATCTATGTCAAAAAATCATCTTATCCTAAAAGAAGATGATTCACCCCAAAATTGACACCAAATATATCTCATTCTTTCAAAAACCCCATATTTGTGCTTTTTTGTTCCTTTATCTTTTTTTGGTACCTAAACCCTCTCTTCTCAAAAGAAAAACCTAGTTTCAAATAGCCTTCTTGTGACAAGGATTTCCAAATGGCTTATAACTCCTCATTCCCATACCTTGTAAGGGACTAAAAACTTTTTAGAGATAAAAATCCATTATAAAACATTTTTCAAAGCACCAAGTTAGTTTTTCCCTTCATATCCTTACCGGGATAACCTTTTACTGAACTACTCTTAATAAATACCTTCCTAGATGAACCTCCAATAAATGAAATCACTAAGAAAATGGAACATTCATATAAGCCTACTTCTAAGGTAGAAGATAGTAACAAGATTGATCTCCTTCTTGAAGTTATCCCTGCAGAAAAACACCTTTTCTCCAAAAGACCGACCAAGTCAAGATATCCTAACCCTTTAAAGCAAATTCCTTCTTTACTCAACTCATTAATGAATATTCATTCTTGAAACCACATAACCTTTTTGTTAGCATAATTATGGGTAATGATTGGGTTGTTGAAAATCTCATTTTGCTATCAAATAACCCAAGAAAGAGTTTGTTTTGGCCTAAGAAACAAGATGTCAATAAGAAAACAAGAATTTCTGGAGTGAAATGTAGAAGTTTTACTGAGAAGCAACAGACTTTTGAAGAACCTAGTCCCAAGAAGAGGAAAATGACTGAAGGAGAACCTATTAATGTTTCTAAAAAGGGAAAATTAGAGAAAGAAGGAAAGTATATGTCTAAAGAAGTGTGAAACATGTTTTTGAGAAATCAAAAGGTGCTAACTAGGAGGATTTTTGACTCAAGTATGTTTACAAAACCAGGAATGATGGAATTAGTATGGCTCCATCTTATAGAAGGACCTATTCCCTTTGTCTTTGATGGGGAAGTCAAGGAATTCTACTCTATTTTGGACTTTTCTGAAGATAGACTAAAGATGACTGCATTAGTTTAAGGGAAAAAGCTAAATCATTATGATGTATTACTTGGAAAAATTCTAGGTGTTCCCATTAGTGGTGTGAGGACTGTCTCAAAATAATAGCCCTCAATAGAGTTTATGGAAAATATATCAGAGGTGAAAGGAAAATCATTAGTTGCAGCAAAATGGCAATCTCTCTAGAGTAAGTTACAATCAATCTTTATTCTGTCAACAAAGTGATTCTGCCAAGATAAAAAAAGAAGAACAATGCTTTAATTGCAAATCTGTATGTGATGGAGTATCTCAGTAACTTTGAGTTAATTAGTCTTTCTTCTCTAATGATGGAGCACATGTATAAGGTTATTCATGGGAAGAATGGAGGATATGGCATGCCTTATGGATATCTATTGAATATAATGTTTAATGATTTTGGAATTATCTCTAAAAATTGAACTCCTAGTACTGTGAAACAATTGTTTGGACTAAAAACCCTCACAAAAAATGAGTGTGTGGAAAAAAATCAGGAACCATTTCTCAGGAAGAGCTAAGAAAAGAGTTAGAGAAAATGAAGCTTAACACAGCTGCTAAGGATATAGAGATTAGCAAATTGCAAATGATAATTAAAAATCTTTCCAGAGAGGGACTAAGTATTTATACAGAACTTAGAATTAAATATGTTGAACTTAAGAAGAGGGCCTTCACTTTAACAGATGAGGTTCTCAACTTGAATGCATAAATAAAGGCACAGACCAAGGAATTGTTACATTGCCTTTCTGCAAAAAAAGCCATAAGATGGAATTGCTTATTAAAAACCTCTCCCCAAGAACATAATCTACCTAATCTTGTTGAGTGTCATACCCCTCCTACACAAATGTTTTTTTATGGCTTTCTTTGTGGAATAAAGAAATTTAATCTTGCACTATAATCGTATTAATCCTATTTAATATGAATGAATCCTTGTTTGTGCTTATCATCTATCTCATTTACTTAAACTCTTCATTCATGTTAGTATTGCCCAAGTGGCCATGAGTTAACTGATTTGTACCTATTTTACTCTTGGTTTACTATTCTTAACTTTTCAATGATACCAAAAGGGGGAATGCTGAATTCATTATGGTAGGGACCAGGTGCTAAGTCAGCTAAGGTGATGAGGTATTAGTGTGTCTATCTATCTTAAATAGGGAGAATTTTGATTGGGGGAACACATTAGGAGGAAGCATGGTGATAGGGGAACGTATAGTGGTTGCTCTGATGATTAAATAAATTTTGATGCTTTAAATCTATGTTTTTCATCATTAAAATAGGGAAAATTGATGTCTTATGTTTTGATGATGATCAGTTGACAACAAAGGACTAGGTCCCCGAATCAACACGAAGTAGTATAACTGTCACACTCTGCATAGTTTTGTCTACAAGTGCAACTAACTGTGTAGGAGTTCAGTGTAATCATTGTGACACCTGGTCCAATCAAAATTCAACAGTATTTTATTCACTACTATATATAGAAAAGGATGCATCTAATTCAACAAATTTTTTCCAAAATTGATCATTCATGGAGAAACGGCAAAAACACAGTATTGCTTAAGTTCAAAGTTTCTTTGTGCTTCAAGTTTAATTTTTCTTGAGTCAAGTCTTATACTATAATAAAATTACTTATCTTATAAGAGTAATGTCTTTATTTTGGTAGTAGAGAGCTTAGTTAGAGTTACCTGAGGTTATATTGCTTAGAGTTGATTAATATTTGTCAGTGTTGTCAAGAAGTGTTTGTAATAGAGTTATTACAAATTAGTGGAGCTTAGAGTTAAGTTATAATGGAGTCTATAGTCAATGATTTTTTTATTATAGTGGAGTTTTGAGTGCTTGTGAGGGAAAACCATGGTTTTTCCTTCCTTGAGCAAGGAGGTTTCCACATAAATCTCAGCTTTTATTCACATTCCTGCCAGTTTTATATTTATTACTATTTTATTGCCTTTTACTTATTCTAAGGGACTTGTTCCCTTGTACGGTGGTGCACCCCCACGATTCAAGAACCCAACTATATTAAAGCATAAATAAACACATAATTGCCATACACAGGCCTAGCCGGATTTGTACCAGTGCATGTACAATAGGCCCATCAATAATCATCCTCCGGCCTTGCGTTAAATCATCATACATCATAGTATCCTCTAGCTTTGTCAGATATTAATATAAATCACAATATTATTCCATTGCATCGGTAATCATCATACTATCCTCCATCCTTGTCGGGTATTAATAAACATCACAATATCATCCAGACGCATCATGTATCATCATATCATCATAGTCCCCTTTGGCCTTTTTGGGTATCAACATATCATCATCATATCCTCCAGCCTTGGCTTGTATCATTGTAACATCATCATATCCTCTATCCTTACTAGGTATCATCATACTATCATCAAACCCTCAGGCCTAATCGGGTATCAACATTACAACACAATACGTAGATTTACATTAAGATTGGATAACAAGCCCCATGAGGGCAAATGTAAATGAGCCCCATGAGGGCGAAAGTAAATGACAATACCCACAATGTATAAAGTTAATAAAATTCCTTATGCAGGAGAAAGTAAATAGATATAAATGAGAAGCAAAGCAGAGCATACCTCAATAACCCAACGTTCATCATCAATGTCACTTTATCAATAGATATATGTGTAAGTAACATGAGTAGTATAAACTATCAAGGGACTTTTTGTAGGGACATATATCTTTAATACCAACATCTTCCCTCCACCCCATATCGAAGAGATAGTTATATAGATATGTATAAGAACTGGAAAAATAATTAGTATAAGCAATCATATAAAGAAGTATCATGAGTCCAAGAATAATCTATAAAATATATTGACATACAATCAGTAAGCATGCCTTCTAGTAGCATTAACAACATCATCTGTAATATCAACAATACGGAAGATTTCTAACATGATTATTAATGTAGTTATTAATCATGATCATAAAAATGGAAATAGCATAGTTAATAGCCCAAACACTAGCCTAATCAATGTATTAATCAAGAGAATAATCAAGGGCTTATCCTTACATAATCTATAATCTAGCTGTTTAGTCCATGAGCATAACCATAAGTGATATCATGAAAAAGTGCCTAGTAGTAGATATTCATTAGCCTGCCATTGGCCTAAAGATAATCTATCATTAGTAAGAGCAATACCTAAAATATGTCATAATCTATAGCTTATTTATAGAGTGATCAATAACATTATTTTTGGCCCAGGCAATCTTATAGTCAAGGGAACATTCAATAGCACATTTATTAGACCCAAACAATAGCTAATCGCAATAACATAGTTAATGACTCGACATAAGATATAGCAAACATGACATACAAAGGCATACTCACTTGGGAATCATTCTCAATGGAATTCTACATATCCAACTAACACCAAGAATCATCAATATTGCCTCAAAAGGGCACTCTCTAGTCGTTTTCCAAGCATAAGGGGCTCAAGGACTCTAATCATAAGTACTTGCTTAAGGTGGATCAACAGGCCCACATCTAAATCCCCAAATGCATTATAAGTCAATTTCTACCCCAGACTAGGCTATGTTATCTAAATCATCTCTTAGATGTAAAGCAAGCCACCATAATCCCTAAGGTAGATATTTTACTCAAGCATCTTTACTAAGCCCAATGGAACTAAGTCAACCTTAACTAGTATTAGTAACTAAGGTGAACTTACTCTAAGTATGAAAAACTAGATCATTTCACAAAATATTAAGTATTCTAAGGCATTCTCATGCCAAATATGAGTAATGAAGTCTATTCCACTTAAGTCAAAGGGAAATAAGTCAAGATTTTAAATTCTAAGATCAAATAGCCCAAATGGTCCAACTAACCCAAGCCATTCACCCCATCAATCCAATACATTAAATCCATCCCAGTATAATAAGGTATTATAATTAAACTATAATATAGCTCAATCTAACAAGGAGTTAGCCTAGCCTACCTCAAATTCAAAGAATGCTCAATAATCTTCTAAACCTTCACTTTTTCTTTCCAAGAAGCTTCTTTAAGATGCTAAGCTATCAGAAACACAATCTACACATCATTACAAGAACATTGATACCCATATTGCATCATTGTGCTTCGGGTCAAAAAATGATACCAAAAACCCCAAGTAGGTCCCAGTATGCAAAATACATTTTGGAGACCAACCCAATGTTCATAAACCATTAATGAATCATAACCCTTAAGAAATTAGTGAAAACCAAGATTATTTGGGCTAAAATAAAGCTCTTGATCTGTAACGCCCTGAGTCTATACCCTAGACCTTAGGTGGTGCTTATGACCCCGAAAGACCACAAGCTAACCCATGAATAATATCTTCTGTGAGCATTCAAACATGATACTATAATAAATGCAAAATAATAGGCTGAAATGCCATAAGGTGCAAAGCATCTAAAATACTGATAAATTATATCGTCTAAAATAACAATCTTTAAAACTGAACACTGTCTGGAAACTAGTCTGAAAAGCCTCTAACTGAAATTGTTTGAAAGTGAAGTTGATGGGACAATCCCCCAACCAACTCTATCTATGGAAATACTGAGTCTACTGAAATAATAAAATAAAAGAATATCCTTGAACGATGAGGACTTACTTCTAATATACTACTATTGGTTGAATCTGAGTCTATCTATGTGTGGTCGGGAACCTGAGTGTCCGAACCTATGATATGAGACATCATAGCACAAAGAAATAGTATGCATCAGTACATGAAATATACTGGTATACTAGATGAGGTAAGACTAAATGAAAGGTTTCATATGCATGAACAATAATTGACTGCATAATATAGAGTAACTGAACGTGAGAGTACATGGATAACTGATACTGCTGTAAATACTGAGTATGCACTAATGAGCATATAAATAATTACTGTGACTAAGCTTATCTGAATCTAAGTCTTGAGTTCTGATACTGAGTAACTGATAACTGAAGTTACTAATAACTAAGTTACTGATACTAATTGGCTATATCTCACAGTCCTAATTCTGTAGAACTAAACTGAGTTTTATTTTGAAGACTGAGACTGAGAATGTAGGAGGTAATCATCTAACCGACATGCCCCAAATATAATTGAGTGGGCATTCAACCTAGACCCCAGTTGGAATGGTGTTAGTATCCTACCATGGGTAAAGACACTAAAGAGTTACCCCTTATTTGGTAGGTACTCTAATGAGAATGGTGGAACTTTCATCTGGCAGGTTAAAACACCTCATCAACCCTCAACTGGCAGGTTTGATGTCTCAAACTACAATGACTACATAGCTCTAGAATTCAAGAATTGCTTCTAAGGATCACACCCTCTATAGGTAGGTGAACCCTCATCCTTGGGTTCACTCGGTGCTGAATCCTACTCCCATCTAAAAGACACTGAACTGAGTATACTAAACTGGATTGGACTGAATATGTAGTTTACTGAGTTTGCCTGAGTTCTGTAACCGGCTGAGTTCTACTATGTTCTGTAAATGACTGAGAGTACTACTGATCATGACATGACGGAGATTCTATAACTAACACTAGCTCTAGGTAAACAGCTATATTATCAGGTATTAAATACCCCCATGACTCGATAGCATAAAAAAAGTCATAGCATAATCTTGAAATACATAACATTGTATACTTTTCCACAATTCATTCATAAAGACATTTTATCAAACACTTGTAATGCATTAACTTGTACATGAATGGGGAATACATGCTATCATGTTATAATGGCACTATTTCATTCACATAGACATTTTATCAAACACATGGGGAGGCATAACTGAATCATTAAATCATAAATACTTAGGGTTGACATGGTTTTAACAATAATCTTACAAATTGAAGGGTTTATCATAAAGATCATGTAATTCTACAATAGAGTGATTAATTTCATAATAGCATCTAATTAAATCATGGACTAAAACCCAACAATAACATGAACATGAAATCAGTTCAATTCAAGCATGGAAGTTTATATTTCAACAATCTTATATTTTGAAAATAGATTCGTGGACTCTTTGGGTGAAAGGAACCCATAGATGAACACCTAACATACCTTAATTTGTTAATTCATGAAGGTTCTTAGAGAGACTCTTGCTTTTTGCTCTTGTTTCTTGAAGCTAGGGTTTGTAGTTTTGAGAGAGAATGCTTTTAATTTTGGGGATATATTTAGTGAATAATGACTTAAGACATTTTTAGGGATTAAATCCATATCTGGGCATGATAAAATCATGGAAAAGACTATTTTAACCTTAGACAAAATATTTAATTTCCATCTAAATTTTTTGAAATAGGAACTTAGCGCGATGCGTCGCTATCGTACTGTGCTATGGAAATTGCCAACTAGGAAAATGCATGGTGGCACAACACAGTGGTATCGCATGGTACTTTAGTTGGGACATGGAAGTTCACCACGATACGGTGGAATCACATTGGTACACTGGAAATGAATAATTGTGAAAATAAGCTATGGCGCGATGCACTGGTATCGCAGTACTTTACTGAAAATTGACAATTGCCATTTTGACATACTCCATGATGCGCTACTGGCCTAAATGACGGTGTTTAACGACTGAAACTTAAAATATCCATAACTTCTTACCCGGTTATCAGATTTAGGCAAATTTCATATCGTTGAAAAGCTAATTCAATTTTCTATGCAATGGGAGGCTCCAAACTGAAAAATAATGAGCGTTTCAAAAATTTTATATTGGATAACTCTTGAACTAACAGTTAATTACATGAGCTAATAGGTTTTGGGTCAAAATTTGATGAAATTCACGCATAAAAATAAAGGATTCATATATTTAATCCATTTTAATCACCAAAATATATGTTAATCAAGATTCCAAGAGTTAATATGAGTTTAGAACACCATATTAGGGATTTTAGGTCTCATAAATGAGGGAGAAATGCCTAAAATACGGCCTTATAGGCTATTAAATATCCTTAATAGGACCTTGGATATGACATTCGCCATCCATGGATAGCTATCGAACTATGACTATTGCAGCCACTTCCATGGAGATCGTGAAAGGCGATCACAACCACTTTCATGGAGATTATGCCATCTCAGCACTAAAAACTTAAAAATTTTCCAAATTTTTCACTGACACCCTCAGATTTATTCAAAATCCGATATGATTAAATGAACTATGAAACTGCACTAATTCTAATGTTTTAGACTCATTGCAAAATTGAATTTTTCATCTGAGGTTGTTTTACTAATGTTTTTGCTCAGTGGCCATTAGGAATGAATGAAGACTTCTAAATTGGGAATTGGCACTAAAAACAAAATGAACCGCTTGGTAATCAAACTATAAGTTCTAGCAAGTCATAAATGATTTTAAAAACTATGGCTAAGATCGAATGAAAAAATAAGCAAAATTATGGGAAAATAACCTGGAGGGTCATTACAGCAAGGCACACCCAGAGTGCATAAACCAGTGACCTGGCATGATATGGGCATACCACGCCACTTGCTTGGTGCAATGCCACGCTAGTGGTTGCGGAGATGCTAAAATTATATTTTTTCCTTCAGCTTTCTTAGGGTAAATTGTTCTTTTACATCCCAATTGATCCTACAACTAGTACTAAATGTATTTCCCCACCCCATAACTTAAATTACACGTTTTCTCTCCCCTCAAACTCTCAAGAACATCTAAATAAGGGTTCTTCTAAAAATTCATAATTTTAAGGCTCCAATTTAACTTTTCTTCAAGAAAATTCACTAAGTTTAGATATGTGGGGTTTGAACAAGGATTACCTTTTGTCCTTGTGCCCAAAAGCTTAGTTTTTATATGAATTTTATTGATTTGATGATTAGGGTTCATACCTATTTTTCATTTTTCTAAAATTATAATGTTTCCTCATAATTTAAACATCGTGTAGTATACGAATTTTTATTTTCTCATGTTCTTACTCACATAATTGATCTTATGAATTGAGTTTTAGAATTTTGATATAAAATTCCATGAGTTGCTAACTGTATATAATTTAAACATGATTCACTCAGTTTAAAAGTAGTTTAGACTTACTATCTTAGATTATAAGCTATTACAACATGATTATTGTTTCAATTTTGATCTTATAATCTCAGGCACGACATGAAATTCACATAATTACTTACGAACATGATTTAGAAATAGAAGCATGATTGGTTTTTAGATTGATAAACCTATATTCATACTTTAAGGTGAATTTCATATATTATGAGCACAAGTATGTTTTAGGAGTAGTATTTAGCATCAAAGGGATGCAGGTTCAGAAGACCCATTACCAGAAACTACTTACAACCATAAGTTTAAGAGGTCCTTCATAGAGTATCTCCATTAAACCAATGGGCTCAGTTTAATAATCACTCCATTTTAGATCCTATATCGATGACAGGGTATAAGGAATTCTTTTTCAATATGGATCAAAGTTGGAATCCGTGCTTTCTCACATGGTTTATGTCAGTTGAAAGAATATCCCCTAAAGAGTTGATTTTAGAAACTAAGTTGATTTTAGAAACTAAGTATAATGACTCATAAAATCTATCAAATGTTGCTTTATGATTTATGCTTTATAGTCCTAAGCACTGTGTGATTATAGTCCTAAGCACTGTGTGATGCCCAAGGGATAGTCTTGGTTCATTACAAACATGGTATTAGAGCCTTAGGCTTTTAGAATTCTAGGGAGTTTGACAAGCCTCATTAGGTATAATCTTGATCGTGGGTGTAAAGCACGCCATACTTATGAGTGAGAGGCTATGAGATATATCAGGAACTATACTTTCTTTCATTTTCTCTATCCCACTATGAAGTTATCTCTATTTTTTGTAACTTACACTTTAACATGACATAGAATGCTCCTCTTAGAGTTTATACCTATAAAAATAGGGACCAACAACCTCTACAACTACCTGCATACCCTTTGAATGATAATGTCTTTTATGATAAGTTTTGAGATTCTTTTCTAGTCTTATCTCAGGTTGTGAATGCTCAGGATAATTAGCCAGAATAGTCCTAATTTGAAAAAATAATAACATAGCCGCAGTCAGAGTTCAAGACTTCATGTGAATAAACCCACCAACATTTTTTGGTTTAAAGGTGAATGGGGATCCATAATTTTTCATTAATGAGGTAAAAAATACTCAGATTATGCATATTACTGAAAAGAAGAGTGTGGAATTGGCATCTTACTAAATGAAAGATGTTCCTTATTACTGGGTTACCATTTGGAAGGAAGTCAAGGGTGAAAATACAACTCCACTAAGCTAAAATGTATTGCAAATTGCTTTTTTGGATAGGTTATTTCTTCATAAGATGATGGAGGCTAATGAGGAGGAGTTCATGTACTATAGGAAGGGCTCTATATCGATGAAACAATATTGCCTTAAATTCACAGAATTTTCTAAGTATGCACTAGAGTGTTTGCTGGATTCTAGGGCTTGTATGAGTAATTTTGTCAATAAGCTATCTGACTTAGTGATCAAGGAGTGTAGGACTACCATGTTGATTGTGTAATGACCTAATATTTGATGATTTGTCTGATTTGTTTATTTTTGGGTAATTTGATCATTTTGCCCTTCCTTGTTGTTACAATATGGTATTTCTTGGGTGTGGGGATGTTTGGCATAGTGCCCAATGCATTTTGGTGTGATTTCTACGAGATTGTGATTTTTGGTGGTCTTAAAGGCTTATTAGTTGACTTTAGTCAACATCTTTTGATTAGTGCGTCGAATGGCAATATAGACTGTGCTAGCTAATCCAAAACATCAATTTTAGGTTAATAACATGGTTAGTATGGTTTATAACTTTTATATCTCATTTTGACCCTCCATTAGAAAAGTTGTGAAAATAGGTCTCAAGTGTCAATTCATTGAAAACAATGTCTTTACAGAGTTCTGATATTGCCATTAATCCTGGAGCATTGAATTTGATAGGGTAACATAGTTTGTTTGTATTGTTAAGATTCCGGATGAATTCCAAGGGGTCCACAGAGACTTGGAATTTTCCAAGTCTCCACAGTTGGTGGACCACTCAGCAGGTTCAACCACTAAAGAGACACTTTGGCTGCTTTAGAGTGAGGTGCTAAAGTGCTACTTGGCCGCTTTAGTGGCAAGCTACTAGCTAGGCAAAGGCTCTTTAGCAGCCCTCATCCGCTTTAGCAGAGGGAGCTAAAGTGGCCCTTGTCTGTATTACCGGGCTGTAATGCTAATTTGGTACCACTAAAGCGGTACTTGATCATTAAAGCGGTGACCGGTAATGCAGCCACTTGATGACTTTAGTAGCACCTTGCACTTGGGTATAGCTAATACTTTTCTCTATTTTTTGTCACCATTTTTGAGACTTGGAGCTTGGGGATCGAGTTTTTTTAGGAATTTTCTTCTGTTACTAAGCTTGGGTAAACTCCAATCTCCTATTTCCACTATTTTTCTTTGAGTTTATCATTTAAATCTTTTTTAAACTCAGATTTAAAGGTGAAATTCAAGAATTTTGGCCCGAAAGGTCTAAATTATTATTTCTTTGACTAAACCCCAATTTTATTAGGTTTTATCCTATAAGTTCCTTTAATCTTGGAAAAAACTTTTTTGGAAAAAATTTTTGGTTTTACCCTTCTTTTTCGAAAAACCCATTCTACGGGTCCATTTTGAACTTGATCCAAAAGTGAGCAATATAGATATCATTGGATTTATTTTGAAATGTACATTCTATATTTTTTTTTATTTTAGCTGATTTTCAGGTCTGTGTGTGAAGTGAAAGTTAGGTGATAAAGGCGTATTTATTTTGGTATTGACATTTGAGGTAGATTATGTCCTAACTTTCTTCAGAATGGGTTGGGTAGTTAAAAATAATGTAAGAGCATGCTATAGGTATGGGGTTTAAAATGAAAAATGTGTTTATGTCATTTATATGCCCGTGGGGGGCCCTAGGTGGATTATATTTGGTGGTTTTGAGATATTATTTGCTATATGCGATCATGTGGGGTTTTATATGTTTTTGTTCGCCTGATATTGATATATGTATGTTTGGTTGTACTCTTTTTGGTGGAAAAATCCTATATTTTGGGATTTGTGTTGAATCAGTGACATTTTTATGGCCTGTTGCACTTGATGCTTTGTAGATTATATTGTATCATGGATGATTGGTTGATTTGAGTGAATTTTGGCTCACATGGTTGGTATATTAGTTGTATATTGGATATTCTCATTTTTGTTGATTGTGCGCATGACAACCCCATATCATGTTCATTCACATAACATTGGTACCGCCATGGAAATACTAGAATCACTACCTTTTTGTGACAGAATATGTGACATCTTTAAAAAACCCTCTATTGATGTATGTGGCAAAGAGGAGTTATGGATATTGGTTTTGGATATCAGTTGTATATGGGTTGACGAACACTCCATGGATCCTTCTTCAGGAGTAATAACTCTCAACTTACACGTCAATTTTGTGCAAGGCGATCGTCGTCAATATATTTACCCAACTTTGGAGTCGGGGTCAAATCCACAAGGAACAATTTGAGTGGCGATTAAACTAATTTTAAACTATAGCTATAAGTTGAATTCAAACAAATTATAAGAAAAGATAAATTGGGGGTTTTTTGATGATCAAACAAATGTTAAAGTTTTAACTTGATTTAGAGCTCAAAACTAAAATTTTAATAGTTCAAATTAGTGATAGAGACGAACTAGGGTTGTGATCGCTATGATTATTAATCCCCATTAAATAATAACTATAGTATTGGGTTCTCATGACTAGTGGGAAACACTAAATTATCAGTTTTGATAGTCTATCTAAGTGTTTCTCAACATGCCTAGATGTTGAACACCCTAATTCTTTCGAACTTAGGGAATCATTCTATTCATACTGATTTTGTCTCAAGTTGATCAATCTTGTTACAACATTAATCAATAGATGGGATCTTAACCTTCCCAAATCCTTTTCGATAATTTGCTACCTTTCGTTTATTTCTCAACATAAGGCAGGATTTATTGTTTGCAACCAATAAATAACAATCATAACAAAGGAATTATCAAGATGTCCCACAATCACTCAAACCCTAACCAACTATTATATCCATGGGGGAATAACCATAGATCTCACAACCCTATTTGTGTGTTTTAGTTCCACATAAGAAAGAAAGAGATAGCAACAATTGTAATCATCATTCAAAGTAATTAAAATTATAAAAGATGAAGTCTGAAGTTGATTCTCTTCTAATTTCAAGAGAAAAATTCACCCAACCAATTCAAAGATTTGAAAATTGAATTCTATGTTTTTGAGCCCCAAAAAAAGGTTTCTTTTCCTTTCGAATAAGTTCAAGATGTTTGCCCCCTTTTTATTTGAAAACCCTAACATATGCTTTAAATACTTCATCTTAATTATGGAAACAAAATCATAGATCATAGTATTTTTTTGTACAGGCGACGACATGTGTGATGGCTTATCAGGAGTCTGACGACTTATCAGGAATGCCGCCAGCTCGTCTTAACTTTTGACAATCTTGGCCTTAGGTTGATGATGAGATGTGATGGCTTATCAGACATGTGATGATTTATTAGAATTGTCATCGCATTTTCAATTCAAATCCCATTCCCTGCCTAAGCCTAGCGATGAGCCTGATGACTTATCATATTCTGACGACCTATCACAGATGTCATCATGAATTCCACTTGAAGCTCATTCTTTTTCTAAGGCTGACGACTAAACTGACAGCTCATCACAAGATTGATGACTTATCAGAGAAGTCGTCAGCTATACTTCCCTCTCTACTTGCTCAAAAATCAACTCTTTTACTTCTATTATTGCTGGTTCTCTTGCATCTTGACTTTTACTGCAATATCAAACTGAAAACAATCAAAAACGACAAAAGTTACTTAAGACTTTGCAATTATTTTTAGTTAAAAGCCTTAAATGTGTTAGCATCTGCTCACATATCAACACCCTCAACTTAAAACAATTGTTTATCCTCAAGATACTAAAACACAACCAAGAGGGTATAGAGTACATTCGACAGTCAACTATCCATATTATCTGTAAACATCTTCACCATCTCCAAGGACAATTAATTTGAAAAAAACTATGCATAGTATTGAAGAACAACAATGCAACACACATGAATCAATATATGGCATCAATTCAGCAACAACAACCATGCATGTACAAAGATTACACTATCCAAACAAGTTAGCAACTAGCAACGTAACCAGTGTGCCCTTATAACAAAGAGGTCCCTCCTCACTCATATGTGAACTCAAGTATGTCAATGTGTGGGTGGTCAAGAGACACTCACTCTCAGAATGAAGATCAAGTCAATGTATGCCAAATACCATAAACTTGCCCTTATTTTCATTACCAAAGCTTTTAGACAATTAAGTTAGGATCGTTATAGGACTTTTCTTCATCTTGTACTGTATGCTTGGGGCTGGTATGATACACAAGAATATTTAATTAACTAAGTCTCCTTGGCACTACACTATTTTTGGGGTCTTACTTATCAACCTTTACCTTATTTGTCTTTTTATTGATTAAAGCACCTTCAAGCTCGGTGTAGTTTTTATTTATTCCTTTTTTTTCACAACTTTTCTTTTCTCATTCTTTTTCTACCACACCCAGCCTTGCATTTTTTTTTATCCTTCTTCATACTCACTTTACATCATGCACCCCTATGATATCCACCCTCAACTTAGGCTATTTGCCTAAGTAAAAGTGCACAATGTCCAAGGAGGACCAGGGCTAAAACAGGTTCATTGTGATACAAATGGGAAGGTGATAGGTATAATAAAGAGAATAGATATTCAGGCTCAAAATCTAGATCAAGGAATATTATTCACACATGGAAGGTCATTTAAACTAAAAGTAGAATAATATCAACAACGGCCTATGATCCTCTCTTAACCGCTACCCTACAACCAAGGCAAGACCAACCGGACAAGTTCTGGATTTAACACACAATGGGAACTAGGTAGTATCTCACACAAACATGGCACAAAGGTATATCACAAGCTATTACCCATTCGATTTATGAAATATTTAGCAATAGTTATCATATCACTAGTACTAATGCCATAACAAGATGCACAGTAGTCATACATAAATGCATATCACACAGTTATAAAATAGACCTTTGGAGAAGTGTTCAAAAATCAATAAAAACATGTTAACTGCCTAAGGTACTTGTAATTCTCCTAGTCAACTATAATATTTTAAGACAAATCACAATACTCCTAAACATGCCAGCTCTAATAGGAACAAAACTCCAGGAAAAAGAGGCACGACAACAAAAACCCCAAGAGGACATCAACACCCACAGGTAGCCCGACCCTCAACTTAAAATCATGCAATGTCCCCAATGCGTCAAACCAAAACAAAAGAGTTAGAAACATACCTATGGCACCATAGGTGCGAAGATTTGATGTCAATCACATAATACGAATACAAACAACAAAATACCTTAGGTTGTCTCCCAAGTAGCTGATTTAATGTCACGACATAAGTAGGTTATCTTGACGACTCTGAATTCATCAAGATACCTTAAAAGTTCTTCATCTTTTATCTCTCCACTTAGGCGAATTGAATTATTAGCCAATCTTTCGATCTTTATATATTTTAGGTGCATTGGGCAAATGTGAGTGAATGATAAGGAAAGTTCTATCACGCCACTTCAAAGACTTGAACCGCCTGCCCAATTTTGCACTGAACATTAGTGTGGGCTTATTTGACAATGGTGAGAATCTTAAAAAGCCACTAAATGAACAACGATCTTTAAGATTCTTGTACTTCAAGTTTGAGGTTGTATGATACCCTTTCGGCATGACAAACTCCAAAATGTAGGAATTTTCCTCCTTATTTCCAAAATTCATCATTTGCTTGGGTGATTCGACTTTTATCACATCCACCATGCATAATTTTGAAAAGTGATTCGACTGAGGTCTTCTCCCTAATTTTGGAGTTGCATCCTTCTCAACCTCTTCACCCCGAATTGGGCTACATTCTTTATTAGAGATTGGCTTAGTTTCTTCTTTTGACTGTAGCACTATTTTCTCAATCTTGGCATTATCTCTCATGGTTGGATCGGTTGGTTGGGAAATCACCGAGGGTTTCTCAACATCAATATAGGGTTCTTTCTCCTCATCTTAACACACTTCCATTATTTTAAATGATTCCATACACAAGATATCACCTAAACATAATATAGAAGAATGCTTTAAATGATTAACCTCTATATCTATCTCCTTATGAATGATTGGCTTCATGTCTTAAGACAAATCACATATGATATCATATTTTTTATCTTGGAGATCCAACATTCATTGAAACATAGCTTCAATGCCAATCTTATCGATGCTTCGTTCTTCCTTTTCTTACCCAGAAGACATATCAAACTCATAAGAAGAACTAGAATTTGGGTTAGCGCAATAGGGGGAGGGGATATTTGGGAAATCACTCTAATGTTTATCTTGACCACGACATAAAGAAAAAACATACTAACGGTAGGATGGATATGGTATACACATCTTTCTTCGGGGAGCATATCTACAATCTTTCCATAAGTGAGGTCCATCAAAATATGTACATGGATCATCAAGATAATGTTTCCAACCATCCAGCTCATGTTCATTCCATGATGCCATAGTGATAAGTAAACTAAAATAAAAATCTACCTAACACAAGAAATAAAAGAAAAATAAAAGCAAATATTTACAAGTTTGAATTCAAGCAAGTAGGCTAAAATTCAAAACCAACTCAATACATCAAATTATTCCTCGGCAACGACGCTATTTTTGATAACGCTCAACTTACACGTCAATTTAGTGCAAGACGGTCATCGTCAATACATTTACCCAACTTTAAAGTCGGGGTCGAATCCATGAGGAACAATATGAGTGACGATTAAACTAATTTGAAACTATAGATATAAGTTAAATTCAAATAAATGATACGAAAAGATAAAATGGAGGTTTTTGATGATTAAACAAATGTTAAAGTTTTAACTTGCTTCAGAGCTCAAAACAAAAATTTCAATAGTTCAAATCAGTGATAGAGATGAACTAGGGTTGTGATCGCTATGATTATTAATCCCCATTAAATAATAACAATTGTATTGGGTTCTTATGACTTAAGGGAAACACCAAATTATCAGTTTCGACAGTCCATCTAAGTGTTTCTCGATCTTCATAGATGTTGAACTCCCTAATTCGCTCGAACTTAGGGAATCATTCTATTCATATTGATTTTATCTCAAGTTGATCAATCTTGTTACAAAATTAATCATTAGATGGGAGCTTAACCTTCCCAAATCCTTATTGATAATTCGTTACCTTTAGTTTATTTCTCAGTTTGAGAAAATAAGCATAAGGCGGGATTTATTATTTGCAACCAATAAATAACAATCATAACAAAGGAATTATCTAGATGTCTCTACAATCACTCAAACCCTAACCAACTATTAAATCCATAAGGGAATAATCACAGATCCCACAACCATAGTTGTGGGTTTTAGTTCAACATAAGAAAGAAAGAGATAGCAATAGTTATAATCATCATTCAAAGTAATTAAACTTACAAAAGATGAAGTATGAAGTTGATTCTTTTCTAAGTTCAAGAGAAAATTCCCACAACCAAATCAAAGAGTTGAAAAAATTGAATTCTAAATTAAGAAAGCCAAAAAGAAAAGTAAAAAACTCCCTTGGAATAAGTTCCAGATGTTCCGCCCCCTTTTTATAATTAGAAAACCCTAACATATTCTTTAAATACTTCTTCCTAATTGTGGAAATAAAATCATAGATCACAGTATTTTCTCGGACAGGAGACGATGTGTGTGATGGCTTATTAGGAGTCTGACAACTTATCAGGAATGTCTTCAGGTCCTCTTCACTTTTGACAATCTTTGTCTTAGGTTGACGATGAGACGTGATAGATTATCATACTTGTGATGACTTATTAGAATTGTCGTCACTTCTTCACTTCAAATCCCATTCCCTGCCTAAGCCTAACGACGAGCCTGACAGCTTATCAAACTTCTGATGGCCTATCATAGATGTTGTCATAAATTCTAGCTAAAGCTCATTCTCTATCTAAGGCTGACGGTAACTCTGATAGCTTATCACAAGGCTGACGACTTATCAGACAAGTCATCAACTATACTTCCCTATCAACTTTCTCATAAATCAACTCCTTTACTTCCATTATTGCTTGTTTTCTTGCATCTTGACTTTTAATGCAATATCAAATAGAAAACAATTAAAAACAACAAAAGTTGCTTAAGACTTTGTAATTATTCTCAGTTAAAAACCTCAAATATGTTAGCATCTGCTCACACATCAAGGAGCACAACTTAGTATGTGTATACAAAGGTTGTGTGATAACCTTATGCATCACATTATCATCATCATCATCTTCATTGCATTAAATATATTGTGCTTATTCTATGGTTACATTTATGCTATTGAATTGATATATGTCCATTTGTCTATCTTTTTAATACTATATTTGGTGTATGTGTATATTTGTTCTTCCTTCCCTTACCTATATTTGTTATATGTGTATATTGTAGATCTTTTAATGGAGACTGCATGGGCTACTATTTGGGACATGTTCTTATTGCAGGTGATGTGCCCAACACTACCACCAATGAAAACATACCAAGTGTATTCCCACAAAGTAGGGCTTGGCGAGGAAAGTGTACGTAGTCCATACCACTACTTCAAATAAAATAGAGGGGTTATTTCTAATAGACCACCAACTCAGGACATATTATAATATAACAAACAAAAACACAAAAGCACACAACAACATAGGATAACACACTACTAGGTACTAAAGGAAATAAGACATTCACAAGGTACTACTATAAACTATCTATGAAAAATCATAGACATGACAAAAACATCATGAATAAGAAACTCCAGGCATAGATATAAGCAAAGCACTTTGCCCAACTATAACAACTTAACTCTTACCCACTAACCATCTTCCCTAATCTAAGTCCTCCATACTTTTCTATTAAGGGCCATATCATCTGTAAGCTATAACTGCTCTATATCATATCTAATTACCTCTCTCCAATTCTTTTCAGCTTACCTCTACCCCACCTAAAACCATCCATAGCCATTCTTTCACACATCCATACTGAAGCATACATGCACCTCCTTATCAGATGTCCGAACCGTCATAAACTCACTTTATTTTCTACTTTAATCAGTAGGCCTATGATACCTACTGAGTATTAGCGGACTATACTTATCCCTACTTCACCTTTTCTGATGTAGATCCAAGTATGAGTATATTGTGCAGATAGCTGATTTAGGCAAAATTTGGAGTATATTCGAGGTAACAGATATTTTATAATTTGGGAGTTGGCCTACTACCTCTTCTCGTATATTTAATGTCTTATTTAGTATTTTGAGACAAATTGTTTCCATTTTTTGATCATTATTGAATCTTTGGAATTTGAGATGTATTTAGTAGCTCTTACATTGTAACACTAGGTTTTGGGATTTGGGTTGATATCTTTGATTATATTTTTGTTATTATCATGTTTGAGTGGCTCAACTTTGCTCTAGAATGCTTTGTGTTGGGTTTTGGTATTAATTTCCGTTGATATATCTATTTGGGTCATAGGTTTACTTGTCAAGGCTTGCTACGACAAGTACTATTATGACCCCTGGTTTTTGGGTTGTGGTAAATTGGCGTTAGAGCAACTTAATTTATTGGTATTAATAGTTTATGAACGGGGTGTCTAATTAAGTATCGCAGATCGGTACATGGATGACCATATCTATCTTTGAGAGGCTATAAAATGTCTTTAGGAAATATCACTTATTTAGTTCCTCATCATGTAGATCTTTCATACCTTGTGTTCTAACACGACCCGAACTAAGGTCCAGTTGTGTTGGGTATCTCAAGTATTGCCAGGACCGGAGACCACCGCTATACCCAACGATCAACTTCCCTACACTCCATGTCAAATGAATTTTGAACATATAACATGATAAGGTAATATTAAATTAAGGATATGATAATAAATCTCAAATCAACACCAAAAGCCACAACTAATTAACCATCCAATACAAGTCCCAATGCCAATGCAGATACCAATGCTAACACTAGTACCGACACCACTGATTCCCATAGTAGTCTAACCAATCCTCTAACCAATAATAAAGAAATAAGAATGATATAAAGAAGACCATAGCATGAAATGGGGTCTTTCAGAATAGAAAAGCTCATCAATTCAGTTTGAATCATAAGTTGTCCTTGAATCAATAAGTCACTAAGCAGAAAGAGTAGAAGAATAGTCGGTTCCTATATCGCATAGGAATACAATGCCAAAAGATGATTAGCGTACTGAATGCTAGTATGTAACTTAGAGATAAAGATAAAATAACACCGTTAAATCAAAACCAAATCAAACCAATGCAAATAACCACATGCAAAGATATATACATATATGTCGTACAAAGATAGGGAAAAAGGCTTATTATTCATTTAAAAGCTTAACCTTGATTGTGTAGCTTTACTATAATAAATCCACCCTCGAACTATATGGGTTTACTGTTACCCCCTGAATGGGTCCCAGTGTATGTAGCCGTATGAACCGAAGATATCATAGATAGTAGGGGATCCACTAGTATCCTTTGCCCTACATGATACATATATATGTGTATATACTTGGGGGATTCCTGTGTACCCCACAAACTTATGGTGACAAAGACCAACCCTCATGTCGGCAAACATGAGTTTCTAGTGTCCGTCCTTCGATCTCACACCTTCACAACTAGCTATCATAGCCCCCATTATTTCCCAGTTAAATCATTTAGCACATAACAAAACCACCAATTATAGGAGTCAATTATTAAGGCATTATTAAGAGGTATTGTCATAGCAACTATAATTTGCAAGCAATGTAATAAGCCATGAATTATGTGATCCATGTATCCCACATCACTTCTTGATTAACACACATTCAAGATGGGTGCAATTTTTATTCTATCATTTTCTCTTTTTTTACAACTTTTCTTTTCTCATTCTTTTTCTACCACACCCAACCTTGTATTTTTTTTATAACGCTCAACTTACACGTCAATTTAGTGCAAGACGGTCGTCGTTAATATATTAACCCAACTTTTAAGTCGGGGTCGAATCCATGAGGAATAATGTGAGTGGCGATTAAACTAATTTGAAACTATAGCTATAAGTTGAATTCAAACAAATGATACGAAAATATAAAATGGGGGTTTTTGATGATCAAACAAATGTTAAAGTTTTAACTTGCTTCAGATCTCAAAACTAAAATTTCAATAGTTCAAATCAGTGATAGAGAGGAACTAGGGTTGTGATCGCTATGATTATTAATCCCCATTAAATAATAACTATAGTATTGGGTTCTCATGACTTGTGGGAAACACTAAATTATCAGTTTCGACAGTCTATCTAAGTGTTTCTCAACCTGCCTAGATGTTGAATTCCCTAATTCTCTAAAGCTTAGGGAATCATTCTATTCCTATTGATTTTATCTCAAGTTGATCAATTTTACTATAGCATTAATAAATGGATGGGAGCTTAAGCTTCCCAAATCATTATTGATAATTCGCTACCTTTAGTTTATTTCTCAGTTCAAGCAAATCAACAGAAGGCGGGATTTATTGTTTGAATAAGCTCATGATATTTCTTTTATGAGAAAACCCTAACATATGCATTAAATATTTCAGCCTAATTTTGGAAAAAAAATCGTAGATCAAAGTATTTTCTCGGTCAGGCAACAACGTGTGTGATGGCTTATCAGGAGTCTGACGAATTATTAGGAATGTCATCAGCTCCTCTTCACTTTTGATGATCTCTACCTTAGGTTGACAATGAGATGTGGTGGCTTATTAGATAAATGATGACTTATTAGAATTGTCGTCGCTTCTTCACTTCAAATCCCATTCCCTACCTAAGCCTAACGAAGAGCCTGATGACTTATCACACTTCTGATAGCCTATCACAGATGTCGTCACGAATTCAAGCTAAAGCTTATTCTCTGTCTAAGGCTGGCAGAAACTCTGATAGCTTATCACAAGGTTGACGACTTTTCAGAAAAGTCATCAGCTACACTTTCCTCTTTACTTGCTCAGAAATCAACTCTTTTACTTCCATTATTACTATTTCTCTTGCATCTTGACTTTTACTGCAATATCAAATAGAGAACTATTAAAAACGACAAAAGTTACTTAAGATATTACAAATATTCTCAGTTAAAATCCTCAAATGTGTTGGCATCTGCTCACACATCAAAACTCTCAACTTAAAATAATTGCTTTTCCTCAAGTAACTAAAACACAACCAAGAGGATACAAGGTACATTCGGCAGCCAACCATCTATATTATCTCAAAACTTCTTCATCATCTCCAAGGTCAATTAATTTTTTAAAAAAACTGTGCATATTATTCAAGGACAACAATGCGAAACACAAGAATCAAGATATGGCATCAATTCAACAACCACAACCATGCTTATACCAAGATTACACTATCCAAACAAGTTAGCAACTAGCAATGTAACCAGTGTACTCTTACAATAGAGAGGTCCCTCCTCAGTCATATATGAACTCAAGCATGTCATTGCGAGGACGGTCAAGAGACACTCACTCTCAGAAAGAAGTTCCAGTCAATCTATGCGAAATACCATAAACTTGATCTTATTTTCATTACCGAAGCCTTTAGACAATTGAGTTAGGATCACTATAGGACTTTTCTTCAACTTGTAATGTAGGTTTGGGGCTGGTATAATACATAAAGATATTTAAAGTAACTAAGCCTCCTTGTCACTACACTATTTTTGGAGTCTCACTTATCAACCTTTACCTTATTTCTCCCTTTCTTCATTAAAGCACATTCAAGCTGACTACAGTTTTTATTTATTCATTTTTTTCACAACTTTTCTTTTCTCATTCTTTTTCTACCACACCCAGCCTTGCATATTTTTTTTATCCTATTACCCTTCTTCATACTCACTTTACATCATGCACCTCTATGATAGCCACCCTTAACTTAGGCTATTTGCCTATGTCAAAGTACACAATATCCAAGGAGGACCGGGGCCAAAATAGGTTCATTGTAATACAAATAGGTAGGATATAGGTAACATAAAAAGAATAGCCATTCAAGCTCAAAATCAGGATCAATGGATATTATTCACACATGGAAGGTCATTTAGTCTAAAAGTGAACTAATATCAACAACGGTCTATAATCCTTTCCTAACTGCTATCCTACAATCAAGGCAAGACCAACCGGGCAAGTTCTGGATTTAACACAAAACTGGAACTAGGTAGTATCTCACACACACATGGCACAAAGGTACTTCACAAGCTACTACCCATTCGGTTCATGCAATTATTTAGCAATGGTTATCATGTCACTAGTACGAATGTCATAACAAGATTCACAATGGTCAAACATAAATGGATATCACACAGTTATAAAATAGACCATTGGAGAGGTGTTCAAAAATCAACAAAAATATGTTAACTACCTAAGGTACTTGTATTTCTCCTAGTCAACTACAACATTTTACAACAAATCATAATACGTCTAAACATGCCAACTCTACTAGGAACAAGACTCCGAGAAAAAGAGGCACAACAACAAAAACCCCAAGAGGACATCAACACACACCAATAGCCTCACCCTCAACTTAAAATCATATAATGTCCCCAATGCTTCAAACCAAAACAAGAGTGTTAGAAACATACTTGTGGAACCATGGGTGCGAAGATCTGATGTCAATAATATAATACGAATAAAAACAACAAAATACCTCGGGTTGCCTCCCAAGCAGTGCCTAATTTAGTGTTGCGGCAAGACCTAACTCAGCTTTTTCCTCCACCTTGAGGATATGAATTTCACCCCCAGCTTAGAGTCCATCTTTTTGCCTCTATCATAGGGGGGTGGTACAAAAAATAAGGAACTGAGTAATAGAATGTGCATGGTAAACCACTCATCCGTAAAGTGAGGTATGTTTTTATGTTGCTGGTCTAGTGTAAAATCAAGAAAATAGGATTCTTGTTCCTTCTCTTCATACTTTTCTACTATTTTAAATGATTCTACTGACAAGATATCATCTAAACATAATGTAGAAAAGTGCTTTGAATGCGGCCCAACAAATCCTACTTAAAAATTTACACTATCCTCAGCACCTTCTTAATGTCAGTCTCAAGATCAATATGACAATTGAGTTGTTGCGATTCTTATGTTTTCTCCACAAATTGGCTAATGTCTTCCTCATATTCTTCTTTGTTTAGCCATTGTAGACATGGTGACAGTGGTAACTCCTTCAGCTCTGCCCACAACTGTGCTTGATTCTCTAAAATTTATTTCATCAATTAGTCTATTTGAATCGTGATAGCACACATATCATCAGAATGATCACTTTGACCACAAGCCAAACACCAAGTCACAGTCTGTTCCTCAGTTAAAACACTGTCCATATCAAATTGTGAAGGTCCCGTCCATGCACTTCCATCTAAATCTGGATAGTAAGCCTCATAATGTGCTCCACCACAATAATAACAAGAATCGTCATCACTCAAAAAACCATCTATCCAGGCTGACATCTCAAGAAAGGTGTGAGAAAATATAAAAATTAAAAAATTAAAAAAATAATCTAACCAAATATTTACAAGTTTGAATCCAAGAAAGTAAGCTAAAATTCCAAACAAACTCAATATGTCAAAATATTCCCCGGCAACAACATTATTTTTAAAAATGCTCAACTTACACGTCAATTTAGTGTAAGATGGTGGTTGTCAATATATTTACCCAACTTTGGAGTCGGGGTCGAACCCATGAGGAACAATGTGAGTGGCGATTAAAAGTAATTTCAAACTATAGCTATAAGTTGAATTTAAAAAAATGATACGAGAAGATAAAATGGGGGTTTTTGATGATCAAACACATGTTAAAGTTTTAACTTGCTTCAGAGCTCAAAACTAAAATTTTAATAGTTCAAATAAGTGATAGAGAGGAACTAGGGTTGTGATCGCTATGATTATTAATCCCCATTAAATAATAACAATAGTATTGGGTTTTCATGACTTGTTGGAAACACCAAATTATCAGTTTTGATAGTCCATCTAAGTGTTTCTCAACCTGCCTAGATGTTGAACTCCCTAATATTCACAAACTTAGGGAATCATTCTATTCATATAGATTTTATCACAAGTTGATCAATCTTGTTATAGCATTAATCATTAGATGGCAAATTAACCTTCCCAAATCCTTATTGATAATTTGCTACCGTTAGTTTATTTCTCAGTTCGAACAATCAACATAAGGCAGGATCTATTGTTTCCAACCAATAAATAACAATCATAACAAAGAAATTATCAAGATGTCCCCACAATCACTAAAACCCTAACAAACTATTAAATCCATAGGAGAATAATCATAGATCCCACAACCCTAGTTGTGGGTTTTAGAGCCACATGAGAAAGAAAGGGATGACAACAATTTTAATCCTCATTCCAAGTAATTAAACTTACAAAAGATGAATTCTGAAGTTGATTCTCTTCTAAGTTCAAGATAAAATTCCCACAACCAAATGAAAGAGTTGAAAGTTGAATTCTATGTTTTGAGCTCCAAAAAGAGGTTTCATTTCCTTTCAAATAAATTCAAGATGTTCGCCCCCTTTTTAATTAGAAAATCATAACCTATGCTTTAAATACTTCAGCCTAGTTATGGAAAAAAATCATAGATCACAGTATTTTCTCGGATAGGAGACGACGTGTGTGATGGCTTATCAGGAGTCTGATGACTTATCATGAATGTCATCAGCTCCTCTTTACTTTTGACAATCTCTACCTTAGATCGACTATGAGACGTGATGGCTTATGAGACATGTGACGGCTTATTAGAATATTTGTTGCTTCTTCACTTCAAATCCCATTCCCTGCCTAAGCCTAACGACGAGCCTGACGTCTTATCACACTTTTGAGGGCCTATCATAGATGTCATCATGAATTCCAGCTGAAGCTCATTCTCTGTCTAAGGCTTACGACAACTCTGATAGCTTATCATAAGGATGATTAGTTATCAGACAACTCATCAGCTATACTTTCCTCTCTACTTGCTCAGAAATCAACTCTTTTACTTCCATTATTGTTGGTTCTCTTTCATCTTTACTTTTACTGCAATACTAAACAGAAAACAATCAAAAATGACAAAAATTGATCAAGACTTTACAATTATTCTTAGTTAGAAGCCTCAAATGTGTTAGCATCTGCTCACACATCAACATTCTCTACTTTAAATCATTGTTTGTACTCAAGCAACTAAAACACAACTAAGAGGATATAGAGTATATTCGACTGTCAACCATCCATATTATCTCAAAACATCTTCACCATCTCCAAGTTTAATTAATTTAAAATCAACAATTGTGCATATTATTGAAGAACGAAAATGCGACACACAGGAATTAAGATATGGCATCAATTCAGCAACAACAACCATGCATGTACCAAGATTACACTATCCAAACAAGTTAGCAACTAGCAATGTATCCTGTGTGCCCTTACAACAAAGAGGTACCTCTTCACTTATATGTGAACTTAAGCATGTCAATGCGGGGACGGTTAAGAGACACTCACTCTTAGAAACAAGTTTTAGTTAATGTATGCCAAATACCATAAGCTTGCCCTTATTCATTACCGAAGCTTTTAGACAGTTAAGTTAGAATCACTATAGGACTTTTCTTTAGCTTGTAATGTAGGCTTAGGGATGGTATTATACACAAGGATATTTAAAGTAACTAAGTCTCCTTGGCACTACACTATTTTTGGAGTCTCACTTATCAACCTTTACTTTATTTCTCCCTTTCTTAATTAACGCACATTCAAGCTGGGTGCAGTTTTATTCATTGATTTTCTTTTTTCACAATTTTTCTTTTCTCATTCTTTTTCTACCACACCCATCCTAGCATTTTTTTGATAACGCTCAACTTACACATCAATTTAGTATAAGGCAGTCATCATCAATATATTTACCCAACTTTTGAGTTGGGGTCGAATCCACGAGGAACCATGTGAGTGGCGATTAAACTAATTAGAAACTATAGCTATAAGTTGAATTCAAACAAATGAAACAAAAAGATAAAATAGGGGATTTTGATGATCAAACAAATGTTAAAGTTTTTACTTGCTTTAGAGCTCAAAACTAAAATTTTAATAGTTCAAATTAGTGATAGAGAGAAACTTGGGTTGTGATCGCTATGATTATTAATCCCCATTAAATAATAATTGTAGTATTGGGTTCTATGACTTGTGGGAAACACCAAATTATCAGTTTCGACAGTCCATCTAAGTGTTTCTCAGCCTGCCTAGATGTTGAACTCCCTGATTCTCTCGAACTTAGGAAATCATTTTATTGTTACTAATTTTACCTCAAGTTGATCAATATTGTTACAACATTAATCATTAGATGGGAGCTTAACCTACCCTAATCCTTGTTGATAATTTACTACCTTTAGTTTATATCTCAGTTTGAGCAAATCAATATAAGGCGGGATTTATTTTTTGCGACTAATAAATAACAATCATAACAAAGGAATTATCAAGATGTTCCCACAATCACTCAAACCCTAACCAACTATTAAATCTATGTGGGAATAATCATAGATCTTATAACCCTAGTTCTGGATTTTAGTTCCACATGAGAAAGAAAGAGATAGAAACCATTGTAATCATTATTCAAAGTAATTAAACTTACAAAAGATGAAGTCTAAAGTTGATTCTCTTCTAAGTCAAGAGAAAATTCCCACAACCAAATCAAATAGTTGAAAATTGAATTCTAAGTTTTTGAGCCCCAAAAATTGGTGTTTTCTACTTTCAAATAAGTTCAAGATGTTTTCCGCCTTTTAATTCGAAAACCCTAACATATTCTTTAAATACTTCAGCCTAATTATGGAAAGAAAATCATAGATCATAGTACTTTCTCGAACAGATGACGATGTGTGTGACGGCTTTTTAGGAGTCTGATGACTTATCAGGAATATCGTTAGTTCCTCTTCACTTTTGACAATCTCTGCCTTAGGTTGATAATGAGACGTGATGGCTTATCAGACATGTGATGACTTATCAGAATTGTCATTGCTTCTTTATCTCAATCCTATACCCTACCTAAGCCTAATGTCTAGCCTTATGGCTTATCACACTTCTGATGGCCTATCATAGATGTTGTCACGAATTCCAGCTGAAGCTCATTCTCTATCTAAGGATGACGGTAACTCTGATAGTTTATCAAAAGGCTAGAGACTTATCAGACAAGTCATCAGCTATACTTTCCTCTCTACTTGCTCAGAAATCAACTCTTTTACTTCCATTATTGCTGGTTCTCTTGCATCTTGACTTTTACTGCAATATCAAACAGAAAATAATAAAAAATGACAAAAGTTGTTTAAGACTTTACAATTATTCTTAGTTAAAAGCCTCAAATGTATTAGCATCTGCTCACACATCAACACCCTCAACTTAAAACAATTTTTTGTCCTCAAGCAACTAAAACACTACCAAGAAGATAGCAAGTACATTCGGCAGTCAACCATCCATAATATCTCAAAACATCTTCACCATCTCCAAGGTTAATTAATTTTAAAAAAATGTGCATATTATTGAAGAACAACAATGTGACACACAGAAATGAAGATATGGCATCAATTCAGCTATAACAACCATGCATGAATCAAGATTACACTATCCAAACAAGTTAGCAATTAGCAACGTAACCAATGTGCCCTTACAACAAAGAGGTCCCTTCTCACTCATATGTGAACTCAAGAATGTCGATGCGTGGACAGTCAAGGGACACTCACTCTCAGAAAGAAGTTCTAGTCAATGTATGCCAAATACCATAAGCTTGCCCTTATTTTCATTACCGAAACTTTTAGACTGTTAAGGTAGGATCACTATTGGACTTTTCTTCATCTTGTAATGTAGGCTTGGGGATGGTATGAGACAGAAGGATATTTAAAGTAACTATGCCTCCTTGGCAATACACTATTTTTGGGGTCTCACTTATCAACCTTTACCTTATTTGTCCGTTTATTGATTAAAGCACATTCAAGCTGGGTGTAGTTTTTATTCATTCATTTTTTTTCACAACTTTTCTTTTCTCATTCTTTTTCTACCACACCCATCCTTGCATTAATTTTACCCTTCTTCATATACACTTTACATCACGCACCCCGTTGATAGCCACACCCAAGTTAGGCTATTTCCCTAAATAATAGTGCACAATGTCCATGGAGGACCAAGGCCAAAACAGGTTCATTATGATACAAATGGGAAGGTGATAGGTATAATAAAAAGAATAGACATTTAGGCTCAAAATCTGGATCAAGGGATATTATTCACACATGGAAGGTCACTTAGGATAAAAGTGTACTAATATCAACAACGACCTATAATCCTCTCCCAACCTCTATCCTACAACCAAGGCAATACCAATCGGGCAAGTTCTGGATTTAACATACAACGGCAACTTGGTAGTTTCTCATACACACATGGCACAAAGGTACATTACAAGCTACTACCCATTCCGTTCATGCAATTATTTAGCAATGGTTATCATGTCACTAGTACTAATGCCGTAACAAGATGCACAGTGGTCACACATAAATGCATATCACACAGTTATAAAATAGACCTTTGGAGAGCTGTTCAAAAATCAACAAACACATGTTAACTGCCTAAGGTACTTGTATTTCTCCTAGTCAACTACAATATTTTACAAAAAATCACAATACGTCTAAACATGCCAGCTAGAACAAGACTCCGGGGAAAAAAGGCACGACAACTAAAACCCCAAGAGGACATTAACACCCACAAGTAGCCCTATCCTCAACTTAAAATCATACAATGTCCCCAATGCGTCAAACCAAAATAAGAGAGTTAGAAATATACCTGTGGCACCATGGGTGCAAAGATCTGATATCAATCACATAATACGGATACAAACAACAAAATACCTTGGGTTGCCTCCCAAGCAGCGCCTGATTTAATGTTACGGCACAACTAGGTTATCTTGACGACTCCGAATTCATCAAGATACCTTAAAAGTGCTTCATCCTTTATCCCTTCACTTAGATGATTTAGCCCATCTTTGGATCTTTATATCTTTTAGGTGCGTTAAGAAAATATGAGAGCATGATAAGGACATTTCTATCACGCCACTTGAAAAACTTGAACCGCTTGCCCAATTTCGCACCGAACTTTCATATGGGCTCATTTAGCAACGGTGAGAATCTTAAAAAGCCACTAAATAGACATCGATCTTTAAGATTTGTAGACTTCAAGTTTGGGGTTGTATTATATCCTTTTGGCATGACAAACTCCAAAATATAGGAATTTTTCTCCTTATTTCCCAAATTCATCATTTGCTTGGATGATTCAACTTTTATCACATCCACCAAGCATAATGTTGAAAAGTGATTCGAGTGAGATCTTGTCCCTAATTTCGGAGTTGCATCCTTCTCGACTTATTCACCCCGAATTGGGCTACAGTTTTTATAAGAGATTAGCCCAATTTCTTCTTTCTCCTCTAGCACCATTTCCTCAATCTTGGCATCATCTCTTATGGTTGGTTCGGTTGTTGGGGAAATCATCGAGGGTTGCTCAACATCAATATAGGGTTCTTGCTCCTCATCTTCACACTCTTCCATTATTTTAAATGATTTCATAGACAAGATATAATCTATAAATAATATAGAAGAATTCTTTAAATGATTAACCTCTATATCTATCTCCTCATAAATGATTAACTTCATGTCTTGGTGCATATCACATATGATATCACCAACATTTGTTGAAATATAGCTTCAATGCCACTCTTACCGGTGCTTCATTCTTCCTTTTCTTGATCATAAGACATATCAAACTCATAATAATAACTAGAATTTAGGTTAGCGCAATAGGGGGAGGGGGCATTTGGCCAATCAAAATAATGTCAATCTTAACCACCACATAAATAACAATTATACTCCCAGAAGGATGGAGATGATGCACATATGTTTCTCTAGGGAGCATATCTGTAATATTGCCAAAAATGAGGTCCATCATAATATGAACATGGATCATCAAGATAAGATTTCCAACCATCAAGCTCATGTTCATTCCCCGATACCATAGTGATAAGTAAACTAAAATAAAAATCTACCTAACACAAGAAATAAAAGAAAACTAAAAAAAATATTTACAAGTTTGAATTCAAGCAAGTAGGCTAAAATTCCAAACCAACTCAATACATCAAATTGTTCCTCGACAACAGAGCCATTTTTGATAACACTCAACTTACACGTCAATTTAGTGCAAGAAGGTCGTCGTTAATATATTTACCTAACTTTGGAGTGGGGTCGAATCCACGAGGAACAATGTGAATGGCGATTAAACTAATTTGAAACTATAGCTATAAGTTGAATTCAAACAAATGATACGAAAAGATAAAATGGGGGTTTTTGATAATCAAACAAATGTTAAAGTTTTAACTTGCTTCAGAGCTCAAAACTAAAATTTCAATAGTTCAAATCAGTGATAGAGAGGAACTAGGGTTGTGATCGCTATGATTATTAATCCCTATTAAATAATAACTGTAGCATTGGGTTCTCATGACTTGTGGGAAACACCAAATTATCAGTTTCGGCGGTCCATCTAAGTGCTTCTCAACCTGTCTAGATGTTGAACTCCTTAATTCTCTCAAACTTAGGGAATCATTCTATTCATACTGATTTTATCTCATGTTGATCAATATTGTTACATGAATAATCATTAGATGGGAGCTTAACCTTCCCAAATCCTTGTTGATAATTTGTTGCCTTTATTTTATTTCTTAGTTTGAGAAAATCAACATAAGGTGGGATTTATTGTTTGTAACCAATAAAAAACAATCATAACAAAGGAATTATCAAGATTTCTCCACAATCACTCAAACCCTAACCAACTATTAAATCCATAAGGAAATAATCACAGATCCCACAAGCCTAGTTGTGGGTTTTAGTTCCACATAAGAAAGAAAGAGATAGCAACAATTACAATCATCATTCAAAGTAATTAAACTTACAAAAGATGAAGTCTGAAATTGATTCTCTTCTAAGTTCAAGAGAAAATTTCAACAACCAAATCAAAGAGTTGAAAAATTTTAATTATAAGTTAAGAGAGCCAAAAAAAGTAAAAAAACTCCTTCGGAATAAGTTCCAGATGTTCCACCCCCTTTTTATAATTAGAAAACCGTAACATATGCTTTAAATACTTCATCCCAATTATGAAAACAAAATCATAGATCACAGTATTTTCTTGGATAGTGTGTGTGATGGCATATGAGGAGTCTGAAGACTTACCAGGGATGTCATTTGTTCCTCTTTACTTTTGACAACCTCTGCCTTGGGTTAACGATGAGATATGATGACTTATTAGACATATGACGACTTATCAGAATTGTCATTGCTTTTTCACTTCAAATCCCATTCCCTGGCTAAGCCTAATGACTCACTTGATAACTTATCACACTTCTCATGACCTATTATAGAGGGCGTTACGAATACTAACTGAAGCTCATTCTCTATCTAAGGCTGACGGCAACTCTGATAGCTTATCATAAGGTTAATGACTTATCATCCAAGTCGTCAGTCATACTTCGCTCTCTACTTTCTCAGAAATTAACTCTTTTACTTCCATTATTGTTGGTTCTCTTACATCTTGACTTTTACTACAATATCAAACAAAAAACAATCAAAAACGATAAAAGTTTCTTTAGACTTTGCAATTATTCTCTGTTAAAAGCCTTAAATATGTTAGCATCTGCTCACACATCAAGGAGCACAACTTGGTATGTGTATACAGAGGTTGTGTGATAACATCATGAATCACATTATCATCACCATCATCTTCTTCATTGCATTCAATAGATTGTTCTTATTCTATGATTGTATTTGTGCTCTTGACTTGATATATGTCCATTTGTCTATCTTCTTATATTGTATTTGGTATATGTGTATATTTGTTCTTCCTTCCCCAACCTATATTTGTTATATGTGTATATAGTAGGTCTATTAATGGAGACTGTGTGGGCTACTATTTGGGATATGTTATTACTGCAGGTGATGTGCCCAACACCACCACCACCACCACCAACATACTGAGTGTATTCCCACAAAGTAGGGCTTGGGGAGGAAAGTGTACGCAGTCCATACCACTACTTCAAATAAAATTGATAGGTTATTTCTAATAGACGCCCAACTCAGGACATATTATAGTATAACAAACAAAAATACAAAAGCACACAACAACAAGGGATAACACACTATTAGGTACTAAAGGAAATAAGATATCCACAAGGTACTACTATAAACTATCTATAAAAAATCATAGACATGACCAAAACATCATGAAGACGAAACTCCAGGAATAGATACAAGCAAAGCACTCTGCCCTACTTACAAAAACTGAACTCTTACCCACTAACCATTTTCCCTAATCTAAGTCCACATCTTTCTATTAAGGTCCATATCCTCTGTTATCTGTAACTGCTCCATATCATACCTAATCACCTGCCTCCAATACTTTTTCAGCCTACCCCTACCCCACCTAAAACCATCCATAGCTATCCTTTCACACCTCCATACTATAGCATACATGCACCTCCTCATCACATGTCCAAACCATCACAACCTCACTTTATTTTCTACTTTAATCAGTCGTCCTATGATACCTACTGAGTATTAGCAGACCATACTTATTCGTTACTGCACCTTTTCCAATGTAGATCCAAGTATGAGTATATTGTGCAGATAGCTGATTTAGGCAGTATTTAGAGTATATTCGAGGTAACAGGCATCCTATAATTTGAGAATTGGCCTACTACCTCTTCTTGTATATTTAATGTCTTATTTAGTATTTTGAGACAAATTTTTTCCATTTTTTGATCCTTATTGAATCTTTGAAATTTGAGATGTATTTAGTAGTTCTTATATTGTAACACTACGTTTTGGGATTTGGTTTGATATCTTTGTTATATTTTTCTTATTATAATGTTTTAGTAGCTCAACTTTGCTCTAGAATGCCTTGTCTTGGGTTTTGGTATTAATTTTCCTTGATATATCTGTTTAGGTCATAGGTTTACTTGTCAAGGCTTGCTGTGACAAATACTATTATGACCCTTGGTTTTTGGGTTATGACAAATTGGCATTAGAGCAGCTAAATTTATTGGTATTAATAGTGTATGAACGGGGTGTCTAATAGAGTATCGTAGATCAGTACATTGATATCCATATCTATCTTTGAGAGGCTATAAGATGTCTTTAGGAAACTTCACTTATTTTGTTCCTCATCATCTAAATCTTTCATACCTTCGGTTCTAACACGACCCGAACTAGGGTCTAGTTGTGTCGGGTATCTAAAGTATAGCCAGGACTGGAGACCACCCCTTATACTCAACCATTAATTTCCCTACACTCCATGTCAGATGAATTTTTAACATATAACAAGATAAGGTAATATCAAATTAAGGACATGATAATAAGTCTTAAATCAAAACCAAAAGGAACAACTAATTAACCATCCAATACCAGTCCCAATGCCAATACAGATACTAATGCTAACACTAGTACCGACACCACCCATTCCCATAGTAGTCCGACCAAACCTCTAACAAAAAATAAAGAAATAAAAATGATCTAAAGAAGACCATAGCATGAAATGGAGTCTTTTAGAATAGGGAAGCACACCACTTCAATTTGAATCACAAGTTGTCCCTGAATCAACAAGTCACTGAGCAGAAGGAGTTAAAGTATGGCCAGTTCCTATATCGCATAGGGATACAATGCCAAAAGATAATTAGCAGACTAAACGCTCGCATGTAACTTAGAGATAAAGATAAAATAACGCCATTAAATCAAAACCAAATCAAACCAATACAAACAACCACATATAAAGATATATACATACATGTCGTACTAAGATAGGAAAAAAGGCTTATCATACATTTAAAATATTAACCTGGATTGTGTAGATTTACCATCATAGATCCACCCACAGACTATATGGGTCTATTGTTACCCCTTAAATGGGTCCCAGTACATGTAGCCGCATGACCCAAATATATCATAGATGGTAGGAGATCCCCTAGTATCCTTTGTCCTCCATGATACATATATATGTGTATATACTTGGGGGATTCCTATGTACCCCACAAACTTATGGTGACCAAAACCAACCCTCATGTCGGCAAACATGAGTTTCCAGTGTCCGTCCTTCGAATGCACACCTTCACGGCTAGCTATCATAGCCCCCATTATTTACGAATTAAAATATTTAGCACATAACTAAACCACCAATTCTAGTAGTCAATTATTAAGTGGTATCGTCATAGAAACTATAATTTACAAGCAATGTAATTAGCCATGACTTAGGTTATTCCCATGTATCCCAGCGACTTCATTATTAAAATTACTTCGGGGATTCCCATATACCCCATAAGGTTTACATAATTAATTTACTTAGGGGATTCCATTGTACCCTATAAGGTTTTCAAAACCATCCTTAACCATTTAATCATTTATACCATACATTAGTTTCAAGAAACAAGCCAAGCAAAGCAATAATGCATACACAAAAATTAATTATGAAAAAGGATTAAGTTTATTAACAATTTCCATACCAAAATAACCAATTTTGGGGTTCCATTGTACCCCTATTTCTATCCACCACTACCATACACCCAATGGGTTCACCAACCATCAATTAGAACACAATAGTTTCAGAAATATCATGGAAGAAGCATTTAAACATTTTATATTAAAATTACTCAACCTATAGTTCAAAACCCGACATCAATAGTTCATGAATAACACTTTAAATCAAATGCTCCTACAAAATTTACAATGAGGGAAGAGTAAAATGATTGAAATACCAAGAAATTTGGAAGAGATTGCACCCCTAGGACCCTAGATGATCACGTTCCTTAAAACCCTGGCCTTAGCTTGAACAGAGAGTTTTAGGAGTGTTTAATTGGGAATTATGTGATAATGAAGTCCCGTGGAAGGCTTTAAGTCACGGTATCAAGGGGACTTAAAGTGGGAAATATCCAGATTACCCTCAGCTTAAAAGATGTAAAAAGACCGTCTTTGGTTATGACTCGACCCGTTGACTTATCACCACATCATACGACTCACAACCTTGAGTCGTATCCTAGAAAGTGAGTTGAACACCCATACACTATCCACCTTATGACTCCATGATCCCAGTCATAGCGTGACCCAATGACTCATAACATATCCTCACGGCTCCAAGTGAGCCAACTGTACTCAAAGAAAAGTTAAGACACTAAGTTATTGATTTGGTTAAGGTTTGACCTAATAACTCCTCACCACCCTTAATGACTCATATCACCAAGTCATAACCAAGATAAAAAAACCAACCACCATTTACTAAACATCTTTCAACTAGGGTCACCTGACCAGTCAAGACACCATACAACTCGTACGGTCAAGTCATAATCAGGGAAGTGAGCTCAAAGCTCAGAAAATTTCCAAGGGCCAAAAATCTAAGGTGTTTCAATTCTCCCCCACTTGGATCATTCATCCTCGAATGATGGGACAAGGCAGTGGTTAGCACAATTAAACCTAAACATCTCTACTCTTACCTTTTACCAAGTTAGAAAACAAAGGTGCCAAGGAAATCAATCTTTCCTTTAACAAAATAAGAAAACAAAGATGTTAAAAATAACACATACCTTACACACATTCTTATAAAGAGGAAAACAAGAATGGATACTTGGACTTCAAGTCCTCTTTGTCTTTGCAAGTAGACTCTTCAACCTTGTGGTTCCTCCATGGAACCTTTACCGAAGCTACGTCCTTTGCTCGCAACCAACATACTTGCCAATCCAAATTATCAATAGGGACTTCCTGATAAGACAAGGAATCCAAAATACCAATATCATTGCTAGGAATAATTAGCGATGAATCACCTATACATTTCCTCAACATGGACATGTGGAACACTAGGTGAACGGAGCTCAAACTAGGGGAAACTCCAATTCATATGCAACATTACCAACCCTCTTCAAAACCAAATAAGGACCAAAATACCGAGGACTGAGCTTTCTCTTCTTTCCAAACTACATTACCCCTTTCACGGGAGATACCTTCAACAACATCCTATCCCTAACCTCAAACTCTAACTTCATATGCCTTATATCTGTATAGGACTTTTGGCAACTTTGGGCAGCTTTAAGCCTATCTCGAATCATCTTTAACTTCTTCATAGCTTGGTAAACCTAACCTAGGCAAAACATTCCTACCTCACAAACCTCAAACCATCCAATAGGAGACCTACACCTCCTACCATATAAGGCCTTAAATAGAGCCATCCCAATTCTAGAGTGGTAGTCATTATTATATGCAAACTCTATAAGAGATAAATGTTCAACCTAACTACCACTATAGTCAATCACACAACCTTGAAACATATCCTCCAATGTAAGAATATTCCTTTTTACTTGCGCATCCGACTGCAGGTGAAAAGCCATACTAAGACTCACTTTAGTCCCCAAATCTCTTTGAAACAACCGCCAAAAGTATGATGAGAACTGAGCACCACGATCTGACATGATCAAAACAATTTCCCCATGCAACTTCACAATTTGGCATAATCCTCCGTCAAGAAATTTATCTTCGCTGGTAAAAAGTGGGCAGATGTCATCATCCTATCCGTGATCACCCAAATCGAATCAAATTGATTTCATGATCGAGGAAGACCGATAACAAAATCCATGTTAATCACTTCCCATTTCCATACAGACAACTCAATTTCTTAATATAACTATCTGGGCAAAAAATGCCCAACCTTCATCTATTGAAGCACCATGCATTTATCTACAAAACTGGCCATATCTCACTTCAAATTGTTCCACTAATAGATTTGCTTAAGATCATGATACATTTTTTCGAACGAAGATGAATGGCATAATCCAACTCATGGGCTTCAGTCAAGATCCTTTATCACAACCCATCTACATCCAAAATGCATAATCTCCCCTGGTACCACCAGGTACTATCGCTACTAATCTCAAAGGCCATTATTTTTTTCCCACCTATATCACCCTTGATTTGCATAAAGATAGGATCTAATACTTGATTTTCTTTTACCTCAGTACCAAGAGATGACTTCACCACTTCTTGAACAAATACACCACCATCTTTTGTGTCCAAGAAATGAACTCCAAGTTGCCAAACAGTGACTATCTTTCACCAATTCCTTCTTATCCTCAACCATATAAGTTAGACTCCCCATGGATAACCTTCAAAGAGCATCAAAACCTATATTAGCTTTATCTGGATGGTAGTGAAGACTCATGATATAATCCTTTAGTAGCTTAATCCACCTCTTTTTCCTGAGATTTAGCTCTTTCTAAGTGAACACATATTACAAGCTATTATGATCTTAAAAGATATCCACATGTAATTCATACAAATGGTGATTCCAGATTTTTAATTCAAATACCACGGCTAATAATTCCAAGTCATGATTCACATAATCCTTCTCATGCACCTTCAATTTCCTAAAAGCATAAGCTACCACCTTGGCATGTTGTATCAAAATGAAACCAAGCCCTACACGGGATGCATCACAAAAGGCCACAAATTTTTTAGTGCCTTCAGGTAAAGTTAATACAGGAGCCAAAGTAAGCTTATCCTTCAACTTCTTAAAACTACCCTCACAAACCTCTGACTACAAGAACTTTACCTTCTTCTAAGATAACTTAGTCAATGGGGCAACTATAGTTGGAAAACTCTCCATAAATCTCCTGTAGTAACTAGCTAAACCCAAGAAACTCCAAATATTAATTGGAGTCATGGGTTTAGGCCACCTCTGAACCACTATAACTTTCTACGGATCCCCCATAATCCCTTCACTAGGTATTACATGATCTAGAAAAGTGATTGTGTTCAACCAAAATTTGCATTTCAAAAAATTGGCATACAATTATTAATCTTTTAGGGTTTGTAATACTATGCGGAGGTGGTCGGCATAATCCACCTCACTCTTAGAGTACACCAGAATATTGTCTATGATTACAATGATGAATAAATCCACAAACTAATGAAAGACCCCGTTCATCAAGTCCATGAATGTTGTTAGGGCATTAGTCAACCCAAAAGACATAACCAGGAACTCAAAATGCCTATATCGGGTACGAAAGGCAGTCTTAGGGATATTCGCCTCCCTAATCTTTAAGTAATGAAACCCGATTTGTAGATCAATCTTGGAGAAGAACTTAGCACCCTAAAGCTGGTCAAATAAGTCATCTATCTTTGGAAGAGGGTACTTATTCTTTACCATCACCTTATTCAATTATTGGTAATTAGTACACATCCAAAGGGACCCATCATTTTTATGCACGAATAATACCGGTGCACCCCACGAAGACACACTAGGATGGATGAAACCCTTATTAAAAAGATCCTTTAATTGCTCCTTAAGCTCTTTTAACTTAGTTGGAGCCATTTTTATACAGGGGAATAGAGATAGGACAAGTGTCCAAAACAAGATAAATCCTAAAATTAATCTCACTATCGGGGGGACACTAGAAAGGTCATCGGGGAAGACCTTAGGAAATTCATTCACCACCGACAAGGAATGTAAAAAAGAATCCTCTGAGTTAGTATCTTTAACCTATACCAGATGATAGATACACCCCTTGGAGATTAATCTCTGGGCTCTAAGATACGATATGAACCTTACCTTGAGTTCTAGAGAACCACCCTTCCATTCAATAATTGGATCATTAGGGAATTTTAAGAAGACCTTATAGGTCTGAAAGTTTATAGAAATATAGCATGAGTGAAACCAATTCATCTCTAATATGACATTAAAATCAATCATGACCAATTCAAATAGAACTACCAGAGTTTTTGGGTTACCCATAGATACCACACAACCTTTATAGACTCTTTGGGAAATCACAGAGTCACCCACCAGGGTAGAAATAGGAAAGGGGTTCGAAATACACTAAGGACTGAAACCAAACTAAACAACCACAAATGAGGTCACATAAGAAAAAGTGACCCTGAATCAAGTAAATGGTACACATCATAGGAAAAGAGTTTCAACATATAAGTAATGACATTAGGTGATACCTCGGACTCCTGACAGGTAGCGAGAGCATAGAGTTAGTTTTGACTAGTATTGGAGTCAGATAGTGCACTCTTTTGAGCCAAAGTTAATAAAGAGGCAACAAAAACCTTATTTACCCCAGAAGTAACCTTGGCCACTAGATAGTTTCTAAGCATATACCCTTGTTGACCATAGTTGAAGCAGTTGTCCATTTCCTTATCATAGAAACCCTAATGCAATTAACCATAAAATCTGCAAGGAGGATACGCTAGAGATGATTGGGAACCCTATTCCATATAATTTTCACCACCCTTAAAATATTTGTCACTAGATGACTTTGGGTAGGGAACACTAGCCATTGATTAAGACCTATAATTGCCCACTTATTTTTGGACAACTTTCCACCATCCTTGCTGCTCTGCTATTGACCTCCCCTTACTCTGAATGTCGTAATTTCTTGTTCTGCCTTCTCCCAATTTCAATATGCTTTCTCTTCTCTTCCTCTACTTATTGCATATACAAAACTAGTCTAGAAATATCCATGTCCTTGTATAACTAGGCAGTAATACTCTCCAAAATCAAGCCTCGGGATAGCCCAAAAGCTAACTTCCTCTTTCTATCCTTCATTCTAGAAACCAACTCTAATGAATATCAAGATAACTAGTAAAACTTTAAGACGTACTCCTTGATTGACATCTTGCCTTGCTTTAGGTTAATAAATACTTTTACCTTTGCCTCTCTCAGCTCTTGAGGAAAGAAGCGCTTAATAAAAGCTTTAGAAAAGTCCTCCCATAAAGTAAACTCAATATCCACACCTCTGAGCATCTCCCATTCTTCATACCACTGATGAGCTACATCGTTCAACTAGTAGGCTGCAAACTCCATATCTTCCCCTTCAGTAATATGCATCACCCAAAAAATCTTTTTTACTTCATCTATAAATCCCTTAAGATTCTCCTCAACTTTTGCACCAATAAATAGAAGAGGATTCAACCTCATAAATTGGCCAACTCTAGTGGCCCCAGATGATGGAGTAACAGAATCCACACACTCCGTCTGAGAGGTAACCAACTGAGTGAGTAAATAACTCGACTGGCAAAACTTAGCATTAGACATATTATCTTGAGATGTCTGAGGAGTGATAGGAGAAATCGGTGGATCTCCATTAGGAACACTAGATATAGTGGCCCTATAACTATTCTAAACCTTTGGGGTTAGATGAGATCCATTCCTATTGTCCTTAATTAGGATAGAAGTGTTCCCACAAATATCAAATCTTTTCTAAAGCATGATCTGAAAGGCAAACAAATAGGAATTAGAGAAATTCAAGGCCTTAGACTCTATAACTCAAAATTAGAACTCAAGAAAGAGGAACATTCCTAAATGCCTTATAGCCTCTCCCTTATTAGTATGGCGAGCTACATACTCTTAAAAAAGATTATACTCGACACAGCTTTGTAGACACCTAATTGACCATGAACCTAAGGTTTTGATACCAATCTGACATGACCCAAACCAGGTCCTGGTCATGTCAGGTATCTCAAGTCCAACCAGGATCAGAGACCACCCTCAATACCCAACCATTAATCTCCCTACACTATATGTCAAATGAATTCTTAACATATAAGATAAGGTAATATTAAATTAAAGAATACCATCCAATACCAGTCCCAATGTCAATACCAATACCAATGTTAACACTAATACAAACATCGCCTATGCCCATAGTATTTTGACAAAGCCTCTAACTAGAATCAAAGAATATCTAGTTGGGACGTACTGGCGATCATATCCAAAATCAAAACCAAAGAAATAAGAATGATATAAAGAAGTACATAACATAAAATGAGGTCTTCTAGAATAGGGAAGATAACCAATTAAGTTTGACACATAAGTTGTCCCCAAATAACTAAGTCACTGAGTAAGAGGAGTGGAAGTATGGTTGGTTACTACATCACATGGGGATACAATGCCCAAATATGGTTAGCCGAGCAAACGCTAGTATGTAACTCTAGGATAAAGATAAAATAATGCCATTAAATTAAAACCAAATCAAACTAATTCAAATAACCATACCCAAAGATATAAACATATATACCATGTTGGGATAGGGAATAAGGCTTACCATGAATTAAAAACCTTAACCTTGATTGTGTAGTTTTACCATCATAAATCCACCCACAGGCTATATAGGTCCAGTGTTACCCCATGAATATGCCCAGTGCTTAAAGCCACACAAACCGGAGATATCATAGATGGCTAATAATTTCGTTGCACCCTTCGCCCTCTATAATACATATATAGGTTTATAGGCTTAGGGGATTTCCATGTACCCCACAAGCTTATGGTTACCAAGACCAACCCTCATATCGGCAAATATGAGTTTTTAGTATTTGTTCTTTGGACTCACACATTCATAGCTAGATATCTAAACCCCCATTATTGCCTAATTAAAACATTTAGAACATAACCAAACCACTAATTTTAGGAATTAATTATTAAGGTATTATTAAGAGGTATCATCATACCGACTATAGCTTGCAAGAAATGTCATTTTTTAATAATTAAGGGATTTCCATTTATCTTACAAACTCTAATATTAAAATCACTTGGGAGAGTATCATTACCCCACAAGGTTTTCATAACTCATTCACTTAGAGGATTCCATTGTACCCCATAAGGTTTTCAAAACTATCCTTAACCATTTAATTATTTATACCATGATTTAGTTTCAAGAAACAGCCAAGCCAAGTAATAATGCATAAACCAAAATTAATTATGAAAGAGGGTTGAGTTTACTACTAATTTCAATACCCAAAATATCAATTTAGGGATTCTATCGTGGCCCTATTTCCATCCACCACTCCCGTGCACCCCAATGCATTCACCAACTATCAATTTAAACATAATAGTTCTATAAATATCTTGGAAGAAGCATTTAAATAATTATATTAAAAATTCTCAACCCATAGTTCAAAACCCAACATCAATAGTTCATGAATAAGACTATAAATCATATGATTATTTAAAATTTACAGTGAGGTAAGAGTAACATGCCTGAAATATCAAGAAATTTGGGAGAGATTGCACCACTAGAACCTTAGATGATCACTTTCCTTGACACCCTAGCCTTAGTTTAAATAGAGAGTTTGAGAGAGAATTTTAGGAGTGTTTTATTGGGGATGATATGATAATAAAGTCCCAAAAAAGGTTTTAAGCTATGGTATCAAAGGGAATTAAAGTGGGAAATATCTGGAATACCCTCAGCTTAAAAGTTGTAAAATAACAGTCTTTGGTTATGGGTCGACCTATTGACTCGTCACCACATCATACAACTCGCAACCTTGAGTCATATCCTAGAGACTGAGTTGGACACCCATATACCATCCATCTTAAAACTATATGATCCCACTTAAAACCTTACCCAATGACTCGTAAGCTATCCTTACAGATCCTAGTGAGCTACTCATACTCAGAGAAAAGTTAAGTCACTAAGTTACTAGTTTAGTTAAGGTTTTTCCTAATGACTCATTACCACCCTTAACGACTCGTATCACTAAGCCATAATTAAGATAGAAAATCTAACCACCATCTACTAGACACCTTACGACCAGGTTTACTTAACCCGTCAAGACACCATATGACTTATATGGTCAATTATAATCAAGGCAGTAAGCTCAAAGCTTGGGAAATTTCAAAGAGTCAAAAATTTAGGATGTTTTATGTTCTTATTCATATTTCACTCTTTTTATATGGATGATGAGGACTAAATCTAGTGAGGCTATAGATTCAGATCTATTATCTAAGGAGAGAGCCTAGTTTAGATGGCGAGTTGCAAGTTGTGGTTAGACTTGATATAGGGGACAAACATAAGGATATGCCCCTTTCCAATATAAAACTAGAGGACTCTACCCTGAGCCTCATGCTAAGTATGTTGGAGTTTTGGGGCTTACACTAGTCCAATAGAGTTCTTCTGTCCCACTCTTAGAGAGGTTGTTGTTTTGGTTGTTTATCCATTTAGGGTTTGTTCCTGTGAGTACCCCAGGTGTTCTTCTAGCTCTGAGTATTGTACCTCTATTTGTGCCAGAGTTCTCTTATGGTATTCATCTGATTCTAAGTATGGATCCTCCTATTGTATAAATATCTGCTTATGGTATACCTCAGACTCTGATTATAGTTCCTCCTTCGATTCTTGTATTTGAGTATGGTATTCTAAGATCTATAGTTCAACCTTCTTCTATGATGCCTCCTCAAATGGATTCTTCGATAGTAAGATTTACTATGCCTTATATTTTTGCAAGTATAGTTATGTCTTCTGAGGATTAGAAACAGTTTGAGAGATTCACTCGCTTGGGTCCTCTTTGGTTTAGTGGTGTTATAGGAAAGAAGGCTTATGAGTTCTTAATTGACTATCATAAGAAATTTCATTACATTATTTTGCTTGAGTTGCATAGGGTTATTTATAGTACTTATCAATTGATAGATGGAACCAGGTATTGGTGGAAGCCAATTTTTTGATGTAGACCTTTTGGTTCACTAGAGATGGCTTGGGAGGAATTTATTTATGCCTTTTTAGGTAGCTTTGTGCCATAAAGTATGTAATATCAGATAAGAGATAACTTTTATCACCTAGAGCGGGGATCCATGACTGTTATAGAGTATGAGGGATGCTTTTTTGCCTTGTTTAGATATTTCTATGATATCATTACTACCAATTCTGGGAAGATTTAGAAGTTTTGAAAGGGGTTGCATGTTTCTCTTTAGCTATCTATGATTCATATGTTAGTGTATGGGGCATTATTTCAGAGTATAGTGGATCATACTAAGATGACCGAGCCTATTTTTTGAGCATCTCAAGGAGGCGCTAAGAAGGTGTACCATCAGGGTGAGTTTAGACGTCACATTTCTTAAGGTAGAGATTCTAGAGTCTTCTGTGGGTATCATGGTAGACCAGTTCTGGCAGTGTTGCAAGATTTAGGTAGTGGTTTGTTTGGTTCAACAACTTTGTGTTTTGATTCTTCTTATAAGCCTCTTGATAGTTTTATCTGTATATCTACCTCTGTAGGAGACTTTTTAATGATAGATTGGGTTACCAATCTCGTGTTGTAACTTTTGCTAAGCATCAGACTTGAGTAGATCTAATTATCATTGATATGGTAGAATTTGATGTCATCTTTAATATGGATTGGTTAGCTCCCTATCATCGTGTCCTATATTGTTATACTAAGATCATGATTTTAGATTCGCTGGGTATACCAAGGATAGATTTGATGGGAGTGTTTTATTTGGGTCCTAATAGATTAATGTCTTTCCTTCAGGCTAGCCATTTGGTTGAGAGGGGATGCTTGTCTTAATTGACTTATATTTGTGATACTAGTGTTGCTTTTTCTTCTTTCTTAGATTTTGTTCATGTGGTTTATGAGTTTGTGAATATTTTCCCAATGGATTTGCTTGGTATGCCTCTGAATTATGATATTGACTTTGTTATTAATGTTGAGTGGGGCACAAAGCCTATTTCTATTTCTTCTTATAGGATGGCCGCAATAGAGCTGAAGGAATTGAAAGATCAATTGCAAAATTTATTGGATATAGGATTTATCTCACTTGGTGTATCACCTTTGGGTGCGCTTGTGTTACTTGTAAGAAAAAAGGATTGGTCTATGCCTATGTGTATTGATTATCAGTAGTTGAATAAGGTAACAGTCAAGAATAAATATCCTCTACCTTATATTGGTGACCTTTTTGATCAACTTTAGGGTGATTTAGTGTTTTTAAAGATTGATCTGAGATCCGAGTATCACCACCTAAGGTTTAGCGCTTTGAATATCTCAAAGATAAATTTTTGGACTTGGTATAGTCACTGTGATTTCTTGGTCATGTCCTTTGGGTTGACCAATACCCCATTCATATTTTTAGAGTTGATGAACTAGGTATTTCAAACATATCTTGACTCTTTTTTCATTGTATTTATAGCTGATATCTTCATTTCTTCCAAGTGTGAGGCCGATCTTGAGGAGCATTTATAGATTGTGCTTCAAAAATTAAGGGTTGAGAAGTTGTATGAAAAGTTCTCTAGTGTGAGTTTTAATTGATATCTATCTTTTTATTAGGTCATATGGTGACCAAAGATGATTTTATGGTCAATTTGGCCAAGATTATAGTGATTCATTATTGGGCTAAGCCAACTTCTCCTACTGAGATTTGGAATTTTTTTTTTGGTTTTGTGGGCTCTTATCGGCATTTTTTTGAGGGTTTTTCATCTATTATAGTTGCTTGTGAGGAAAGCTTTCAAAAGCTCAAGGATTTGTTGACTTTAACTCCTACCTTAACTTTTCCTAAGTAGGGCTTGGGTTTATCGTCTCTTATGATACTTCTGGTGTTGGTTTAGGTATTGTATTGATGTAGGAGGGTAAGGTGATTGTGTATGCTTCTCATTAGTTAAATCCCAAAAAGAGGAATTACCCTACCCATGATTTGGAGTTGTGCTCGATTGTATTTGCTTTGAAGTTGTAGAGGCACTATTTAGATAGAATCCATTGTGAGATTTTCTCAGATCATTGTAGCGTTTAGTTTTTCTTCACATAATGAGATCTTAATAAGAGGTAGTGCCTTTGTCTTCAGTTGCTTAAGGATTATGACATAATAATTTTTTATCAATTGGGAAAGACTAATGGACTTTGTGACTAGGTTGCCACATACTTTTTGTGGTTCAGGTAGTGTTTGGGTCATGTGGATTGATTGACCAAATCTGCTCATTTTATTTTGGTTTAAGTTTTCTTCAGTGCTGAGAGGTTGGCCTATATCTATATTCATGATATAGTTAATCTTTATGGTGTGCCACTGTTTATAATCTCAAATCGAGGTTCTGTGTTCATATCTCATATTTGGAAGACTTTTTAGGATGAGTTGGGTACTCGAATTGATCTTATTACAATATCTCAGCCATAGAACGACGATTAACCAAAGTTGACAGTTAGGATTTTAGAGACTATGATCCACGCTTGTGTGATGATATTTGGTAGTCAGTGAGAGAAGTATCTAGCTTTTGTAGAGTTTTCATATAATAATAGCTATTATCTAGTATGAAGATTGCTTCTTTCGAGGCTTTGTATGATAGGCATTGTCGCTCTCTAGTTGGTTGGTTTGAGGTTTCTAAGATTAGACCTTGGGGTATGGACTTGCTTAGTGAGTCTTTGGATTGAGTTTAGGTCATTTAGGATAGACTTTGAAAGTCTCAGTACAAACATAAGTTTTATACAAATTCTAGACTTCGTGCCTTGAGATTCAGTGTTGGTGATCGTGTCTTCTTTAATGTGTCACCTATGAAGAGCATGATTACATTTGGGAAAAGGTGCAAGCTTAGCCCAAGGAATATTGGACCTTTTGAGATCCTCCACACTATTAGGGATGTGACTTATGAGTTAGCAGTACCTCTAGATTTATTAGTTGTTCATCAAGTTTTTCATGTTTCTATACTTTGGTGTTATATTCCAGATAAGTCTCATGACATTCATTGTGATTCAATCCAGTTAGATAAACATTTTTCTTTTGTTGAGGACCCTATCTCCATTCTGGACAAGGATATTAGACAGTTACATTCTAAAGTTATTCTTGTAGTTAATATCAAGTGAAGGCATCAACCTATAGATAAGTCTACTTGAAAGGTCAAGCTTGATATGCATAGTAGTTATCCCCAGTTTTTCACAGATTCAGGTATTTCTACTGTCCTAAGTTTTAGGATGAACTAGATTCTTAGTGATGGATATTGTAATGACCTAATTTTTGATCATTTGTGTGAAATATTTATTTATATATGATTTGACCATCTTACCCCTCCCTGTGGCCGAATTATGGTGTTTCTGGGGTATGGGGATGTTTAACATAATTTTTAATGCATTTCGGTGTGATTTATGCAAGATTGTGATTTTGGTGGTCTTAAAAGTCTTATTAGTTGAATTTTGTCAACATATTTTGATTTGTTCATCATATGGAAAAATAGACTACAATAGAAGATTCAAAATATTGATTTTAGGTTGGTAACATAGTTGGTGTGGTTTTATGGATTTTATATTTAGTTTTGACTCTCTCTTTAAAAAGTTGTGAAAATAGGACTTGGGGATCAATTCTCTAAAAACAACATTTTTTTTGAAATATTGATATTGCCATTGAGTACAGAGAATCGAATTTGATAGGGTAGCATATTTTGGTTGCATTCCTGGGATTTTAAATAAATCACGAGGGGTCTGTAGAGACTTGGAATTTTACAACTGGAGCACCACTCAGCTGGTCCAGCTGCTAAAGCACCACTTGGCCGCTTTAGGCACCGGCTACCAGCTAGCCAATGACGCTTTAGCAGTCCTCATTTGCTTTAGGGAGGTCTTCTTTAGACTAGCACGCTAAGAGGGTACCGCTAAAGCGGTACTTGACTGCTTTAGCAGTACCTAGAACCTGGGTATAAATAATCCTTTTCTCAATTTTTCTTCTCCATTTTTGTGACTTAGAGCATGGGGATTGAGTTTTTAGGAATTTACTTCCATTTCTATAGTTGGCGTAAGCTCCACACTACCATGTAACTACTTTTCTTTGATTTTATGTCCTATTTAAACTCAGACTTAAAAAAGGAATTTGGGGATTTTGGCCAAAAAGTCCTAAATTATCATTTCTTCAATTCAAACCCCAATTTCACCCATCTTCACTTGGGTTTTTTCCTATCAGGTCTTTTAATCTTAAGGAAAAAGCTTTTGGACAAAAATTCTAATTTTACCCTTCTTTTTTGAAAATCTATTTTCAGGGTCCGTTTTGACCCCGATTTTTAAGTGGGAAATGTGGATATCATTGTCCTTCTTTTGATGTTTAGATTCTTTATTTGTGAATTTTATCTGATATTTGGGTCCATACGTGAGTTAAAAGTTAGGTGATAAAGGCATATTTGTTTTGGTTTTGATATTTGAGGTAGGTTATGGCTTAACTTTCTTCAGACATGGTTGTGTAGTTAATAATAATGTAAAGTCATGCTATGGATATGGGGTTGTATCATAGAAAATATGTTTAGGTGATTTATATGCCCCGTTCGGGGGCCTATGTGGATAATATTTGGTGGTTTTGAGACATTATTTGCTTTGTACGATTGTGTTGGGCTTTGTATGATTTTTTTGGCCTAATAATGATTTATGTATGTTTGGTTATACTCTTTTTGGTGGGAAAAACCAATATTCTAGGATTTATGTGGCTTCAATGACATTTTCTGGCATGTTGCACCTGATGGTTTATGTATTATATTAGATCATGGATGATTGGTTGATTTGACTAGATTTTTTACTCACATAGATGGTATATTGGTTAGTTATTAAATATTCTCATTTTGGTTATTTGTGAGCATTACATCCTCATATTATATTTATTCATGAAGCATTGGTACCACTATGGAAATAGTGGAAACACTGGTTTTTTCTGATAGAAAATATGACATCTTTAAAACCCCTTTTTCAATGTATGTGTCCGGGAGAAGTTATGGATATTCGTATTGGATATTGGTTGTATATGGGTTGACAAACCTCCCGTTGGTCCTATCTTAGGAGCACAGCTTGGTAGGTGTATATAGAGGTTGTGCGACGACCTCATGCATCATATCATCATCATCATCTTCATTGCATTCCATATATTCTGCTTATTCTGTGATTGTATTTCTATTCTTGACTTGACATCTGTCCATTTATTCTATCTTCTTATACTTGTATTTGGTACATGTGTATATTTGTTCTTCTTTTCCGTACTTGTATTTGTTATATATGTATATAGTAGATTTGTTAGTGGAGGTGGTGTGGGCTATTGTTAGGGACATTTTTTTTTATTGTAGGTGACATGCCCATAGTTTGTATTTATATGCTTTATTTTCTACTTTACTCAGTCAAACTATGATACCTTCTGAGTACAAGTGGACTATACTTATCCCTACATTTGCCTTTTGGTGCAGATCCAGGTACGAGTGTACCGCACGGATAACTGATTCAGGCAGAATTTGGAGTAGATTTGAGGTAGCAGATGTCCTATGTTTCAGAAGTTGGGCTACTACCTCTTCCAGTTTATTTCATGTCTTATTTAGTATTCTGAGACATATTTTGATATTTTCTGGACTATTATTACATCTTTGACATTCGATATGTATTTAGTAGTCCTTACACTATGGCACCGAGTTTTAGGATTTGGTTTGGTATCTTTGATTATATTTCCACTATTATCATGTTTGTGTGGCTTGGCTTCGTTGTAGATTTCCTTGTCTTACATTTTGGTATGTATTTCCCTTGTTATATTAGTTTGGTTGATAGGCTTACTTACCAAGGCTTGTCATGACAAGTGACATCATGACCTTTGGTTCTTAGTTCATGATAGATTGGGCAGATGGATATTGCCTTTCTGATGACCCATGCCCAGCCGATTGAGGTTGAGAAATAAAGTAATATGAAAGAGAGACCAAAATAGCTAGGATCGGGCAGTTTAAGAACAGTTAGCATAATTCAGGAGGGATAAATCAATATAAGTTTTAGAGTTAGTCATTAGCACTTACTCAGTTTTCAGCCAGTGCCCCTATGCCCAAGATTAAGAAGAAGAAGTAGCATAGGGCACTAACTATGAGATCTCTGGGTAGCATTTCTAGCAGGATGACCTTATCAAACATGTAAAAAGCATGGTAGGAACCATCTGCAGTGAGTGCATAATGGGTATAAATGTTTTTCATGGTTGTGGTAAGCTAGGTCATAGGCTCAAGAGTGCCCATGTACTAAGCAGGGAAATAGAGATGCTCGCCCTCAGGCTCAATTCACCACTTTAGCATCTTAGTCAGACCATCCAGCTTTGTAGCAGCACACATCTTCTAGCACTAATGGTGAACGACGTCAGAACTACTTTTATTCTTTGTCCACTCGCTAGGAGTAAAGAGCACCCTAGATTTGCTCACTGGTATTCTTCGTGTCTTCTACCTTGATGCTTATGTATTATTATATCTGGGGTTAATCTCTCCTTTGCAACCTCACTGATTGCTATGAATTTAAGGTAAGCCCTGAGAGTTTTTCTAATACTTTTTCAATTCCTACCTCTATTGATGAGCCAATTGTTGCTAGATGAATATACAAAAAAGGCCCTATAATAGTCCTCCATAAGGTTACTTTAGAAGATTTACTAGAACTAGAAATGATTGTTTTTGAGGTCATTCTTTGTATGGAGAAGCTCCATTCAAGCTTTGCCATTGTTTATTGTCGTACTCAAGTGGTAATGTTCTAGTTTCTTAATGAGTCAATCCTTGAGTGGGAGGGTAGTTCAATTCTCTTAAGTGTTTTTTCATTTCCTATCTTAAAACTAGAAAACAAATCTCTAAAGGGTGTATCTATCATCTTGTCTGGGTTGAAGATTCTAGGTTTGAGACCCCAACCCTCCAATTACTTCATATAGTCAATGAGTTTTCTAAAGTCTTCCCAGAGGACCTATCTACATACCTACCAATAGGGAATAAAATTATAGATTGATCTTCCTCCAGATACCTATCTCATCTCCATTTCTCCCTATAGGATGGCTCCAACGGAACTAAAGGTATTAATGGAAAACTTAAGGACCTTTTATATAAGGGGTTCATTAAACCCAGTATTTTTCTGTGGGGTGCTCCAGTCCTAATCATGTGCAAAAAGATGGCACTCTCGGGATATGTATAGACTAAAAATAACTAAAAAAGGTCACCATCAAGAACAAATACCCCATCCTCAATATTAATGACTTATTTGACCATCTTCAGGGTGACTGTTGGTTTTTGAAAATTGAACTCAGGTTGGGATATCATTAGGTGAAAGTCAGAAATGTGACATCCAAAAGACTATATTTTGAACTTGTTATGGACACTTTGAGTTTGTGGATATGTCTTTTGGACTAGCAAATGCTCCTGCTACTTTTATAGACTTAATGAACAGGGTTTTACAGCAATATTTGGACACGTTCATTATTATCTTCATAGATAACATACTTATCTATTCTCGAAGTGAGGAGGAGAATGCCGACCATTTTAGAATCATGTTGCAAACCTTCAAAGATCACCAGTTATTTGCAAATCTCAGTAAGTGTGAATTTTAGTGGGATTCCATCACCTTTTTAGGGAATGTGATTTTGGGTTGAGGTATTTATGTAGACCCTCAGAAAACAAATACAGTGAAGTACTAACCTAGACCCATTACTCCATCCAACTTTAGAAGCTTTCTGGGTTTTGTCGCATATTATATGAGATTTGTTGGTGGTTTTTCCTCAATAGTTGAACCATTGACCAATTTGACACAAAAGAAGGTGAAGTTCCACTGGTCAGACAAATATGAGAAAAATTTTCAAGAGAAGAAGGATAGATTGAACTTAACGCAGGTATTGGCTTAGCTAGATGGGTTAGATGGATTTGTTGTGTACTGTGATAACTTCAGGGGTGGATTAGTATGTGTTTTGATGAAAAATGGAAGATTAATAACTTATGGTTCCAAACAACTTAAAAATTATGAGAAAAATTATATAACTCACAACTTGGAATTAGTAACTTTTATGTTTGCCTTGAAAATTTAGAGACATTATTTTTATGGTATGCATGTGGATATTTCAGTGATCATAGGAGTATCCAATATGTGTTCATGCAGAAGAAGATAAATCTTTACTAGAGAAGATAGTTGGAGTTTCTAAAGGATTATGACATGAATGTTCCCTACCATTTGAGTAAGGAAAATGTGATAGCTGATTCTTTTAGTAGGTTGTCTATAGGTAGTGTAACCTATGTAGAAAAGGAGAAGAAGGAGTTGGAAAAAGAGGTGCATAGACTAGATTAATTGGGAGTTCATTTGCATGACACAGATGATGGTGGTTTAATGGCTTAGAACGGTTCAAAGTCACCCCTAGTAGCTGAAGTGAAAGAAAAGAATGTAATGATCCTATACTTATCCAGTTAATAGATGAAGTTCAACTGCAAAGGTGGATGTTTTCTACCAAGGGGGATATGGTATCCTTCGCTATCAGGGTCATTTAGTTTTTCCTAATGTCGATGGGTTTAGAGAAAGGATATTAGCAAAAGCTTATGGTTCCAAGTATTTGATTCACCTTGGTTCCTCCAAGATGTAACATGACCTGCAGGATGTTTATTAGTGAAATGGTATGAAAAAAAGTATAGTATAGTTTATGGCTAAGTGTCTAAATTGTCAAGTAAAAGTTGAGCATCAATGACCAGGAGGTATGCTTTAGGACATTAGCATCCCTATTTGGAAGTGGGGGTTATCAATATGGATTTTATTATGCGATTTCCTTCCACCAGACATCAATATGATTCGATTTAGGTTGTTGTAGATTAAATGACCGAATCAACCTATTTTTAACAATCAAGACCTCAGAAACAACTTAAGATTATGCTAATTTGTGTGTTTGCGAGTTAGTAAGACTCTATGGGATTTCTTTATCCATTATCTCTGATCGAGGAACCCAGTTCACTTCTCAATTTTTGCAGACTTTCCATAAGGGTCTTAGTACAAAAGTGAATCTTAGCACTACTTTTCACCTACAGACAGATGGTTAGGCCAAGAGTGTTATCTAAAATCTAGAAGATATGTTGAGGTTTTATGTGATTGACTTCAAGGGAAATTAGGATGATCGTCAACCCTTGATAGAGTTCTCTTATAATTATAGTTACCATGCTAGTATTCAAATAGCTCCATTCGAATCCTTATATGGTAGTAGGTGTAGATAAACTATAGGGTGGTTTAAAGTAGGTGAGGTTGCTTTGATTGGGATGGATTCTGCTCTCGAAGCTACGGAGAATCTTCAATTAATTCCTAAGAGGTTGAAAACTTCTCAAAGTCATCATAAATAGTATTCAAATGTTAGAAGGAAAGAATTAAAATTTGTTGTTGGTTATTGCGTGTTTTTAAAAGTGTTATCCATGAAAGGAGTGATGAGTTTTGGAAAGAAAGGAAAGCTTAGTCCCTGGTTCATTGGTCCGTATGAAATCTTAAAGTGTGTTGGAGATGTCGCTTATGATCTAGATCTTCTATTAGAATTATCCACCGTTCATCTAGTTTTCCATGTGTCTAAGTTGAAGAAATGCATTAGAGAACCATATTTGGTAGTTTGAAGAAATGCATTGGAGAAACATCCTTCGTAGTGCCCATAGAAAGTATTGGAGTGAAACATAGTTTGTCATATGAGGAGATTCCAGTAGAATTTCTTGATCGCTAAGTTTGAATATTAAGGTATAAGGAAGTGGCGTGACTTTGGTGAAAGTTTTATGGAAGAATTAGTTGGTTGAGAGAGCGATACGGGAATCAGAGGCAAACATGATGAATCGATATCCTCATCTATTTTCTCCTAGCATTGAATCAATTTGTGGTAAGAATTCTCTCCAGCCATTCTTACTCATATTAGTTTAGCCTATGAAGTTCATATGTAGTCGGAAATTTCAGTTGTATGCATGTTCTTGGGGTAAGTAATTTTAGTTGCATGAAATGATAAGCTTCATACCTTATCCTAATGTACCTATAAGATTGATTTCTTGTTGCATCCCACCTCACAAGTAAGTGTAATAGTCATGAAAGTAATTATAGTAGCCCTTTTCAAGTCGAATATCAATCCCGTAGAGACTTGGTGATAAGCAACAATCCAACTCAAGCGTTACCAATTAAAGTAAATAAGTGAGAGTATGTAACCAATTAATAGTTTAAGTTTTGAAATTATCAACTAGATACAAAAATAACAACAGTATGAACTTTTGACTGTAAACAATATGAGGAGAACTTCTAGGGTTGAGGTATTTACATCATATTCATGCACAACTATAGTTTCTAGTCAGTGTTGGTGTTTATCGTGATTATTGATCTATGGGATTGATATTATAACTTAGGAGTGGTCATCCTCTAAGTAATCTACCCAAATAAATTTCACAACTACATCATTAAGTGGGGATCTAAGTCTTTAACTTGGATGCATTAAAATATCTTCCTATTTCATTTAGGTATATCTCTATCCTAAACAAATCATGCTTTAACAACTAGATTCTAAGAATTAAATATGTGATCCACACTCCTTAAGTTCTTCATTCTGTCCCTCAACTCCTATTGTCAATTCATTTTGGGAATATAATTCATGCTAAAGTTCACGACACTTTAGAATAGTAAAACAAGCAAATAAGAATAATCTCATATTTGATAAACATATAAACCAACTAAAAACCATAATTACACAATTATGTTCATAGACTCAACCCTATAATGAGGGTGTTTAGCCACTCATAATTTTACAAAGAATCAAAAGATCAGAATTCATTACTAAAAACTAAAAAGTTAACTAAATTAAAGAGTAAGAACCCTAATTGAAGCCTCCTCGAGTATTTTCTCTCCTCAAAAGTCGTCTAAGATTGTTATGATAGAAGTCAAGTGTCCTATTTATAGTGTAGAAGGAAGTTGGCTGGTTTTCTCTCTTAGCCATAGCACACCCTTATTGCGGATGTCCAAGGGAATGACATAGCCTTAATGCACATGTTTACTGGAAATTGCAATTTAATGTGTGTCTTAGGGTGTGGCACACCCTTATCTTCGAGCTCTAAGGGCATGCCATGCTCTTATGCTCAAAATCAAAACTTTTCTTTGTAGTTAACTCCTTTCATTTGCCTTCATGTCCTATACTTTGTAGCTATTTTCCCGCTTAATTTAGGCTTTTTTTGCTTCCTATCATTGATTCTTACTTATGCCACTATCTCCTACATCATCAAGCAACATATATTGGTGCTCACAACACCATAGAGTTCATCCAAGTACATTAGACCCAAGCATAGCTCAAGCTAGCAACCTAGTTTTCTCATTTAAACTCTATGTGATGAATATGATTCGTAACTTGTTTTGATTGCACAATAAACACTCTAAATATGCACTTCAACACAAAGATACTCAATTACACCAATAACAACTCATTAAGAACACAAAAAAGTCCTCAAAGCCAGGATAAATGTGCATAGATAATGATACTTAGGAGTATAAATACATCTAAGATCATCTATCCTCATTCCTACCTTTATTCGAGGATGAATGGTCCCAATGGGGAGATAATGTTATACCCCAGAATCTCAATGATTTAATTTTGATACCTCTTACGTGCTTTACTACAATTTTTAAGTTGAATAGTCATACAAAATGTTAATTGGACCATTGAAAAGTGTTTCAGAATTTTTGGAATGAGCTTTGGAACCTAACAAAACTCCAAAATAGCAAGGTTCTACATTTAGGACGTGCCATGGAGGCAAGGTACACCCAGAATGTCATGGCCCGATTTATGAGTCATAATGGCACCTACTCTTTATCACTAGTAGGTAAGTCAAACCCTAGCCTAGAGCTATTCGCATAGGCTAACTTGGTGAAAATTTCCCAATAAAAGCCAAATAGGCAATTCAATACTTAAATAAGCAATGCAATAGAAATAGTCCAAAGATATTCGTAATATATAAAACCATCCCATGACCAGGTAGAGCCACTACAAGAGTTACTTTAAATACTACTCAAGTCTAAAACAGTAAATATCATCCTGTCTCGAAACTAGATAAGTAAGATAGAAGGAAATAGGGCAACTCCGACTCCAAGAGCTCACCCTACTATCTCCGAAATCTAACATAGCACGATCCTCAAAGCAATTACAGCAAATAGTAGTCGGATCTGCACAAAAAAGGTACCAAAGTATTGTATGAATACCAAAACCATGTGTACTCAGTAGGCATCATTGACTGACTAAGTTAAATCGGGATATAAATATGATAAAATGCAAGATAACTTGACTAAGTCATGGTAGGGACAAACCTGAATCAACTCCAACATCATTGTACATAAATAAGTAGATAACCGATATGATAACATAAAGGATCAAAAACATGCGAAAATTGTCCCCCATAAGCCAATAAGAGTGGAAAAAACCCAATGTGGGCCATTATAATCCTGGAGGGTAAACACAAAGATAGCATATTCAGAATTTCCATTATTTACCAAATATCAAGGTACAACTAGAATCTATCCATATCATGCCACATTACAACAGTTTCCACTTTTGGACTTAAAATCGATACCACTATCATCAATATCATCCTCCATAACCAACCTTATAAGTATCAGAATCATTGGTACCATACCACTAATATTCTGATTAATGTCATAACAATACCTGAACTCAAACCGCTAATTATATAGCCAATTTATTAATAATCTTTTGGACTTGAACTGGGTATATATGTCATCAGTGTTATTGTCAATATTCATACTCAAATTGGTAAGTATATCATCAATATTATAATCAGTATACATACTCAAACCAATAAGTATATAATCAATATAATAATCAATATTTAAACTCAAATTGGTTATCATATATTCAATTTCATAAGCAATAGCATAATCAATAACATAATCACTAGAAAAATCAACAAGCCTCAACCCTCGATGTTTAACCCATCATCACTATCAAGTGCCAAAGTTTCTCAACATTACCTTAATAATCAACTTCAAGCTGTACAAGCATATAAAAGGTTTCAATAACAAACACAAATATTGGTCTAAGGTGGGTTAAAGGGCCCACTTTTAAATCCCCTAAATCTACTACTACAGAATTTCTACCCAGGACTAGCTAATGTATCTAAATCCTCTTTTAGATGTCAAAAATCCTGAATTAGTCCTAAGATGGAAATTCTATTCATGGTCTAAGAAAATAAGCCAAAGCACCTAAATTATGGTTTCTAAATGGCCTAGAATATCCAACTAACCCAAGTATTGACAATTTGATCAGCAAAACCTAAAACCCATCCCAAATCTAACATAATATCATAAAGATACTATGACATAGTTAAATCTATGAAGAGGGGAAAATCTAGCCTACCTGGATTCTAAAAAAAGCTCGAAGAATCCACTATATCACTAAATTTCCCTTTTGAGAAGCTTCCACAAGATGCCAAGCTATAAAAATCACAATCTACTCATTAACACAAGAATGGTGATACCCATATTGCAGGATTATGCTTCAAGTTCAAAAATACATCAAAATCACATGTGGGACCTATTTATGAAAATTGTATTTTCAGAGCCAACCAACATTCTCTCATGATCATGGAATAATTATCCTAAAAATGGGTGAAATTCGAGTTGAATTGGGGCTAAAATCAAGCAACCAAGGTTTAGGGATTTTGAACAAGAAATGGGAAAATCTACTATGTATTTAGAGAAATCTTGCCACAAATTTGAGGGATAATTGAGTAATAATCATTACCCAAGCTCCCAAATCACCCATAAGCTTTAATACCAAGTTTATCCACTTTTTAGGGTTTACATCTAAAGAGAATGGATGAAGAAATGGGCAAAAATGAGTTGAAAAGGGTCTATTTATACCCATCCCAGATAATTACAGCTTATTGTGGCTACTAGAATAAGTTACAATTGTAACTAGGGAACCACAATCGCAGCATATGTATGGCCTGCCAAGGGAGTCATCGTGCCCCTTTGGCTCACTATTAGCAATAGCACCAATTTTCTTGTAACCAAATTGTCAGTCCCAAAAAGTCATAAATGACTTGGGGTAGCTATTAAAAAACTCTAACGACAAAAATAAGTGGAAGTATGAAAAATGACCAGAAGGGTCATTATAATATCCAATACTGAAAAGGACTTTCATTCCGAAAGTCAAGGATTAGAATATACCTGAAGGCTCAAATAGGTGAGGATACTGGGTCCACATTTCGCTTTCGATCTCCCAAGTATCCTTCTCTATTGGATGGTGCTTCCACTAAACCTTAACCACATGAATCTCCATAGTGTGTAACCGCCTGATATTACTAGCAAAATAAGCACAAGCTCCTCCATAAAAGTCAACTGCTCATCTAGCTGGAATAAGTCCCATTTAAGAATATATGATGGATCATAAATGTATCACCGTAACATAGAAACATGGAAAATTAGATGAACAACGGAAAAATTTGGCTGTAATTCTAACTTATAAGCCACCTCACCAACTGTGCAACGAATCTCGAAAGGTCCCATATATCTAGGGTTGAGCTTGCCTTTCCTCCCAAACCTTATCACACCCTTCATAGGCGATACACGTAGGAATAGTTGATCACCAACTCCAAACTCAAGTCATAAAGCCTATATTCTGCATAGGCCTTCTACCTACTCTAAGCTGCTCTCAACCTATTCTGAATCACCCAGACCATATCCAATGATTCCTAAAGTTAGTTAGTACCACGGGGTCTCATCTGAAAAGTCTTAAACCATGAAATCAACAAATAATATCTCCTACCATACAAACCCTTAAAAGGTTCCATCTAAATACTCGATTGATAACTATTATTCTATGCAAACTCTACTACGGCTAAGTGTTGCTCCCACTAACCTCCAAAATCCATAATACAAAAATAGAGTATATCCTCAAGAACATAAATAGTCTACTCCGACTGATTATCTATCTGTGGATGAAAGGTTGTACTAAAATCAAACTGAGTATCCAACTCCTCCTGAAGAGCTCTCCAAAAGTTGGAAGTGAACACGGAACCCTGGTCTGAGATGATAGATATAGGTACAACATGAAAATGAACTATCTCACGCACATAGATATAGTCTAATCTATTAGCACTGAAGGACATCTAAATAGGAATAAAATGTACTAACTTGGTCAACTGATCCACAGTTACCTAAATAATATTGGAACTACGGGAAGTGTGAGGCAAATCACTGACTAAATCCTAGGTAATCCTCTCCCATTTCAACTCAGCTATGGACAATCTCAGAATCAAACCATCCAATTGATGATGCTCGACCTTCAACTATTAACAACATAGGCAATAAGCAACAAAATCAACCACTTCCCTCTTCATGCCAGTCCACCAATAATGTTGTCTCAAATCTCTATACATCTTGATTGTATCTGGATGAATAAAATATCTAGAGTTGTGAGCCTCATGCAAAATCAGCTTAATCAAATCATCAACTCTTGAAACACAAATGTGGCTATCAAATCTCAAAACACCCTTAGAATCTATGGTGTCCCTCTTGGACTCACCACCCTACACCTGATCATGGATGATGCAAAGCCTGTTATCCTTAAACTGGCATTCTCGACTCTTCTCAAATAGCAAAAACCTTGCCTCAACACTAGAAAGAATCCTTTGAGGGTCTAAATATTAAGTCACGCTATCAAGTATGCTAAGGACTGAATTTCCCATGCCAATGGCCTCTGAGAAACTAAAATGCAAGCCAAACTACCCATACTTACTGCCTTCCGACTCAAGGTATTTGTTACCATATTTGCCTTTCCCGAAAGATACAAGATAGAAATATCATAATCCGTAAGAAACTCCATCCATTATACTACCTAGCATTAAGCTCTCTCTAGATCATAAGATGCTTAAGATTGCGATAATCGGTGAAAATCTCACAAGGCACCCCATAGAGATAATGTCTCCAAATCTTAAGAGTGAAAACTATATCTGCCAACTCCAAATCATGAGTGGCATAGTTGCTCTCATGCACCTTAAGTTGCCTTGAAGCATAAGAGATAACACAACCCTGCTGCATTAATACACAAGCCAAAACAACACTAGAAGCATCACAATAAATGGTAAATCCCTCACCTTCAAATAGGAAGATCCAAATTAAGAGCCAATGTAAGAAATGCCTTGAGCTTACCAAAGCTTGACTCACACTTCTCAAACCATCCAAAAGGAACCTCCTTCCGAGTCAGTCTAGTCATAGGCTCTAAAATAGTAGCAAAACCCTTGATGAATCATCTATTATAATTGGCCAAACTAATAAAGCTATGAACCTCGATCGGAGATGTACGTCTAGCCCAATAATGAATAGCCTCAATCTTTATTGAGTCTACCATAATACCATCCTTAGAAACCTTATGTCCAAGGAATGTAGACTCAAGCTAAAACTCACACTTAGAGAAATTGGTAAAAAAACCCGATCTCTCCAAGTTTGGAGCACAACCCTCAAATATGTTCATGCTCCTCTCTACTTCTCAAATACATAAGGATGTCATCAATGAACACAAGATTCATTAAATCTATGAACGTTGTTGGGGCATTAGTCAACCCAAAAGACGTCACTAGAAACTTATAATGACCATAAAGGGTCTTAAAAGTTATCTTCGGGATATCCTCAGCCCAAATCATCATCTGATGGTAACTAAAGCTCAAATAAATCTTAGAAAACACCGCTACACCCTGAAGATATTTGAATACGCCATCAATGCGAGGCATATGGTAACGATTCTTCACCGCCACCTTATTAAGATACCTATAATCAATACACATGGAACTATCTTTCTTCTTCATAAACAACACAAGAGATCTCCAAGGAGATACACTCAGTCTAATAAAAGCCATACCAAGAAGATCTTCAAGTAAGACTTTCGCTTCTTAAGCTCGGTAGGAGCCATATGGTAAGGTGCCATAGAAATAGGCTGGGTGTCAGGCTCAAGATTAATAGCAAACTCAATCTCATAGGCATGAGGTATAATAGGTAGATCGGTAGGGAAAACATTAGGAAACTCACGAACTATAGAAACAGAGTCAAGCGATGGACTCTCCACACTAACATCACAAATATAAGCAAGAAAAGACTCGTAACTCCTTAAAATAAGTCTCCTAGCACACATCTAAGAAATAATCCCCAATGGCTCGCAACTAACAGCTCCCTGCCATACAATTGGGGGTATGTTGGGCATAGCTAAGGTAATTCTCTTGGCAAAGCAATCCATGACTGGAAGATAGTGGGATAACCAGTCCATGCAAAGAATCATATCAAAATCCACCATATCTAATATAATGAGATTAACATGAGTATCAACATCTCTAACAATCACAACACATAATCTAAAAACTCAATTCACTACGAAAGAATCTCCCACTGGAGTAGATATGTGTAATGGCAGGAATAATAAATCCCAAGATAACTCTAACCATGGAGAAAAATAAGCAGACATATAAGAATAAGTGGATCCCAGATCAAATAAAGTAAAGGCTAACTGACGGCACACCAGAATTATACTTATGACAACAACATCCAAAGACTCAGCCTCAAGTCTAGCAAATACAGCATATAACTTACCTCACCTGCCAACTGGCTGGGCTACTAACCAATATCCTGTTACACCTACCTAAGAACTACCTTAATAACCCTAGGGACTAATCTTACGACCCTACCAACTACCTCTTAATGAGATGAACTACCCTAATAAGGTGAATACTCTAAGCTACAGTAACAATCTCTCCACAAATAGGGTACTCTAGTAAATAATTACCAAAAGCTACAAAACTATAACAAGTCACCTAAGTTGAACTAAAAGTGGAAGATCCAGATGACTCGGAGTAGCCACCTCAACTAGAATAACTAGAAGAAGCACCCCTCAAAGAATGACCACTACCCTGACCAGGAAGATCACTAACATAAGATTGACCTCCACTGACTTTGAGGCTGATACGACTAATGTGGAGGGTACCTACCTTGAAAACCACTACCACTAAACTAGGATCTACTATGTCTCCCATTGAAACTACCTTAATATATGGACCTCTTATAGCTTCCCCTTTAGGCCTAATAATGTATCTTCTCTATTACCTGAGCATGATTAAAATCCTCATCAAAAAACCTAGCCGTAGCAACCAAAATCTGAATAGAAATACGAAGGGGAAGTCTCAATCCTCAAACAAAAATCAAACCATCTTATACTTTGAATCCAAAATAAAAGTTGCATGCCTAGACAACTGAGAAAAATAATTCTTATACTCCATACTATCATAGAGCCCTACTCCAATCTAGAGAAGTGGTCCCTTAAACAATCCCTAAGGCTGCAAGGCATGTACTTCTCTAAGAAAATCTCAAAGAACCAAGACCATGTCAAAGAAAAAGATCTAGCTGGCCTTGAATCAAGATGAACTCTCCACTAATGTTGAGAAGTTAAGTCCAATGAAAAGGTATTGTAATCTATGCGACAAGTCTCAAAAAGGCCCAAATTGTAGAGCCTATCCTTACTAGCAATTAGAAACTCATCCGTATCCTTGCTCGGTGAACTACAATACATAGGTAGAGCCAATCTCAAGAATCTACCCAACATCTTTTGCTCCTCGATCGACATAAAAGAATGGAAAAATACTAGTTGAGTGACTACTAGTGGAAAAACTACCATTAGATGGTGCACCACCATACAATCACAAAATCTAAACCAAAGCATCCCATAGCACTATGGAAAAAATAAATCTTGATGGAGCCTGGGTTAGTCCTTAGCCCATCGCTGGCTGAGACAAAAGAATCTCCATCTTAGGTTCCAGAATAGGGTCTGGTAGAGGCCCCCTATCCTCGGCCCTAGTTGGGGATACATCTTGAGGCTATCCATGACTATTATCTCATCCACAAATAGAAATAAAATTCTTAGGCTCAGTCTTGAGACCCTTATCTCACGTATAGTAGCATGTGTCCTAGCCATCTAAAAAGGAGTAAAGTTAAAAGAATTCTTTACAAACTAGACACTTAGAACAAAATGAGTGAAATAAGTGAAGAACTCCTAAGAATGTCCTATAGCCTTCTAAAGATAGGAAACAGACATCATTGTTCCAATCAGCAGGACTCTATTAGTCACTTACCTATCCCATCCGTAGGTAAGACAAACCCTAGCCCAAAGCTATTCACAATGGGCTAACTTTGTGGAAATACCCTAAAAAGGGCCAAATAGAAAATTCAATACATAATAAAGCAATACAATAGAAGTAGTCCAAAGATAGCCATAATATTGAAAACCATCCATGACCTGGTAGGGCTATTACAAGTGCTACTATAAATACAACTCTAAGTCTACAACAGCCAATACCATCCTATCTCGAAACTAGAGACTAGACATAAGTAAGATAGAAAGAAATAGGTTAACTCCAACTCCAAGACCTCACCCTATCTTAAAAATCTAAGACATCATGATCCTCAAATCAACGACAGAAACTAGTACATGGATCTGGAACAAAAAGGTACAAAAGTGTAGTTGAGTACCAAAATCATGGGTTCTTAGCAGGCATTATTGGCATACTAAGCTAAATCATGACATAAATACGATAAAATACAAGATAACATGACTAAGTTAAGGTAGGGACAAACCTGAATCAACTCCAACATCATTATACATAAATAAGTAGATACCTAAAAGAATAACATAACATTAAGGATCAAACACATGTGATAACTATAAAATTGCCCCCACAAACCAATAAGTGTAGAAAAGTAAATAACTCAATGCAGGCCTCCGTAATCCTGGAGGTACATATAAAGATAGTATAACCCGAACTGCCATAATTTACCAACTCTTAAGGTAAAAGTAGAATCTATCCATATCATGTCACACTATAGTAGTTTCCACTTCTGGACTTAAAATCGATACGCATAACGTCAATATCATCCTCCATAACCAACCTCATAAGAATAAATATCATCGCTATAATATCATTAATATCATGATTAATATCATAACAATATCCAACCTTAAATTGTTAATTATATAGTCAATATCATAATAATCTTTCGAACTTGACCTAGGTATATATCTCATTAGTGTTATTATTAATATCTAAACTCGAATCGGTAAGTACATCATCAATATAATAATCAATATCTTGACTCAAACTAGTAATCATATATTTAATATCTTAAGTAATAGCATAATTGATAACATAATCACTAGCAAAATCAATAATCCTTAACTCTCAATGTTCAACCCATCATCACCATCAAGTGCCAAAGTTTCTCAACTTTGCTTTAATAAGCAATTTTAAGACGTACAACAAGCCTATAAAAGGTTTCAATAGCTAACACAAATTTTGGCCAAAGGTAGGTCAAAATGCCCACTTTTAAATTCCCAAAATCCAGGTAATTTCTACTCCAGAATAGTCTAAGGTATCTAAATCCACTTTTTGATGTCAAACAAAGCTGAATTATCCCTAACATGGAAATTCTACTCATATTCTAAGCAATTAAGCTAAAGCATATAAATTATGGTTTACGAATAGCCTAAAAGGTCTAACTAACCTAAGTGTTTCCAATTTGATCTCTAATACCTAAAATACTTCTCAAATCTAACATAATATCATAGACATACTATGACATAGATTAATTTATGATGAGGAGAAAACCTAGCCTACCTGGATGCCGAAGAAAGCTCAAAGAATTCACTAAATCACTTTCCTTTCGAGAAGCTTCCGCAAGATGACAAGCTATTGAAATCATAATCTACTTATCAATATGAGAATAATTATACCCATATTACATCATTATGCTTTGGGTCAAAAAATCACAATAAAATCCCTTGTGGGTTCCATTTATGAAAATCACATTTCCAAAGCCAACCCAACATTCTCTCATGCTCAAGGAGTAATTAACCTAAAAATTTGGTAAAATTTGAGTTGAATTGGGGCAAAAATCAAGCAATTAAGATTTAGGGATTTGGAACAAGAAATAGGAAAATCAACTATGAATTTAGAGAAATCTTACCATAAATTTGTAGGATAATCCCATAATAACCATTATCCAAGCTCCCAAATCACCCACAAGCTCTAATCCTAAGTTTATCCACTCTCTAAGGTTTAAATCTCAAGAGAATAGATGAATAAATAAGCAAAAATGAGTTGAAAAGGGTCTATTTATACCCATCCCAGGTACCTGGGTGTCGATATTGCAACTCGAGGCTCCCAATCATAGTATATTATGGCTACCAAGATGAGTCGTGATACGATAAGGGTACTACAATTTCAAAAACTGAGTAGCCTACCAAGGAAGTCATGATCGCAACCCTTTGGCTCGCTATGAGTGATCACACTAGTTACAACTGAGACTTGGAATTTTCTAAGTCTCCATCAACCCCTCGTGATTCATTCAAAATAACTTATATGTAAATAGACTATGAAAACCTATAAAATTGAATATTTGGAGTCAATGATGCAGGAAAATTTCCATCCGAGGTTGTTTTAACTAAAAGTTGGCCGACACGCAGATTTTATTTTCTTAACTTTCCAACCAATAGGTCGAAATGAGCTCGGGTTCTTTGAGACCCAAACCAAGAGTCCTCCTAGCCTAAAAGTGATATTTTATAGCTATTAAAATAGTCAAAATTGGTATACAAGGTTGTTAGATAGAAGTTTTTGCTCAATGGCTATTTGAAATTAATAAACACTTCAAAAAGTAGGAATTAGCTCTAAAAATCAAACAAACCACCCGATAGCTAAACTATCAGTTTTAATAAGTCATAAATGACTTGGTACAGCTTTGAAAAAGATCTAACAACAAAAATAAGTAGAATTATGGAAAATGACCTAAATATCATTACACTAAATGCCAAAACCTATGCTCTACTATAATAAGGGAATGCCACACGCCTGCTGGTTGCCACGTTAAAGGAGTGCTAGCCACTGTCTTGGTGTAATAAAGGCTTATTATACAAGTGGTCATGATGCTGTAAAAATTTGATTTTCCTTCAGTTATTTAAGGGTAATATGGTCTTTTTCATTTGATTTAGTCATACAACTAGTACTAAACCTATTTCCCCATCACATAACTCAAATTACACATTTTCTCTCCCCCAAACTCTAAAGAGCATCTAAATTAGGATTTTTATCCAAAATTCATATTGTCAAAGCTCCAATTCAAGTCTCCTTCAAGAAAATTAACTAAGTTTAGATGTGTGAGGTTTGAACAAAGATTATGTAATACCCTAAAAAAGTCCTTGGTAAGCTTCTAATTATTCACATATATTTATAGGACTAAAATGATTATTTTTAAACATAGAAAAGTGTAATGATCATTTACCTAGTATTCCAAGTGCTTTCAAGGCAAAAAATGGTCATAAGAAATATTTAGTGCAAGGATCAGTTGAGAACATTTGTTATTGATTGAGTCCATTTTCCAATGCATCTAATTTTACCTTAATCTGATATTAGAGAAATAAGTTGGGTATTTTCATGAGCAAATTAGTAAGGATATGAGATAAGAGCATGGTACACTAGTTGTGCTCTACGTTAAGGGAGTGCCACAGCCATGATCGTGCTAATACTAAAATTTAAGTTTTTATTTAGTTTTTCAAGGAAAACTAGTCATTTACACCCAAAATAGTCCTATAAATTATACTAACATGTTTTTCCTCATTCCATAACATAAATCATATTACTCTCCTCTTAAATCCTCAAGAACTGCCAAACAAGAACATCTCTTAAAATTTAACTTTAAGGGATCCAAACTCAAATGTTCCTCTAAGAAATTGATAATTTTAGGTATGTGGGGTTTAAAAAGGGATAATCTTCCATACTTGTGCCCAAACATTTAATTTTTACCTAAATTTAAGGATTTAATGGCTAAGGTTCATATCCTCATTTCTTATGTTTTGAAATTAAGATGCTTTCTTATGAGTTAAACTTTATTTAGCACACAGTGTCATGTTTACTTATATTTATCCATGAAACTGATCTTACGAATTGAGTTTTTAGCATTTTTGACATGAAATTCCATGATTTGATAAATGTGTACAAAGTTAGCATGATTTACTCAGTTTATAAGAAGTTCAAGCTTACTAGTTCAAGTTACAAAGTATTACAACATGATTAATGTTTTATTTTTAATCTCATGATTACAAACAAGATATGAAATTCACACAATTATTTACAAACAAAATTTAGCAAAAGAATCATGATTTGATTTTAGATTTATAAACATATACATTTATTTTATGGTGAATTTCATAAATTATGAGCACTATTATATTTTGGGAGTAGTATTTATCACCAAGAGGAATGTGGGATTAGCATAAACTATTCTCCTAAAACTATGTGTCACCATAGGTTTAAGGGGCCTCGCCAAAGGGTGTCCTCCTTGTCCAAATGGGCGAAGTTTTGTGATCACTCTAGTTAAGATTTAATATTTATGGCAAGGTATCGAACAAATTTCCTTAACGTGGGTTAGACGTTGGACGTCATACTATCTCACATGATTTATGTCAGTTATAAGAATCTCTTATAAGAAAACTATTAAATTTTAGAAACTATGTGTAACGACTCGTAGAATTTTCTAGCTTTTGCATTGATTATGTTTTATGATATTTTAGCTTTTAGTTTTATTCATAAATATGATAATTCCGTATAAACTTAGCATGCATGTTCTTAATCTTATGATATGAATCAATTTTTGCTTATTGTACGCACCCCCACATACTCAATATATTCTAAAAATATTGACCACATATATATCTATGTCGATACATTATTTCATAATGTAGGTAATAGCTATAGCTTCTAGACAATAGGTGAAGAGTTCTCTTTATTCGAGGACTCTAGACAGTTATAGATCTAGTGTTTTATTTTTATTCGCTTATATTGATTAGGGATAACTGGGGTCATGTCCCAGCTATCTATAATCATTATTAGTAGAGTATTTATAGACATTCAGTCAGAGTTGATGTATTCTATTTTAGTTTTCTTTTGTATAATCCAGTGATGTAAATGTTTTGAAATAGTATTGGATTGAACAATTTTAGCTAATGACATTATTTTCACCTAGAATTTTTAGTTTAATGTAGTTTATTCAGTTGTTCATGAATTATGTCAACATTAATCGTTATCTTGGAATCACTTATTATTTTAAGCATCGTGTGACATCTAAGGTGTATCTTAGGGCCTTAGAAACTTAGTATTAGAGAACAAAGTTCAAGTGTCCTAGGGTGTCTATAAAGTCATGTCTATTATAGTTTTGTGGAATGGTACAGAGATATCTGTACTTTTCTTCAAGAGGTTATTAGGCATTTAAGAAATATTTTCCTTTTTTCATACTCTAGATCATACAGTAAAGCTCTACTCTTAGAAACTTATATTGATTCATGTGTTACTCCAAAATTCTCCAATTATGTCTCATCCTTGAGATAATATAAGTTGTAAATCTCAAATCCTCAAGATATGATCTCAAATTAACTATTAAAAACTTTAAAATTCCACAAAGAGGTTGAGAGGAGCCTGTTGATGTGCTTTAAGTCCTTTAATCTAAAAGCTTATGTCCTCATCCTTATGAATTACATAGTTAACATAGAATATGATATGTGTTAAGATTCCTCTTGAACCCTTCATTATGGATAGCACTCATCAGAGGAGAGAGTATGTACTTGGATTATTGAATAAGATTTTTAATTGAGGGATATTGTAACTTAGAGTTTTATGATCCGTAAGTAGCAGAAAAACCTCAGAGTTGGGAGTATGTATTTAGAAGTATAGGGATAATGATTGGTTAAGATCATATAGATGGATCTATGTGTGCTATTAAGTTAGGATTGAGAAATATGTCTTTGGTTGTTAACTAAAGGGTGATGAGTGTGGTGTACATTGTGAAAGGTAGATAAGGAGTTATTAGTTAAGGTGACTTTGAATATTATTGAAGTAGGAAAGGAGTTCTTGATGGTATTTTTTTCTTTTAGAAAAGTATAGGCCATTAGTGAAAGAATTTAGTGGTTAAGGATTCATAATCTAGGCTTTTCTTGTGATCTTGAAAAGAAAATTATTTGATGCTTATAGAGACATGAATATAATTGAGACATATGGATGGATAAGTAGTAGTGATGTGTGAAAGAAGGATGTGCTAATGTATTATAATAAGATAGACCATAACATTATGATCAACTATTGTAATTATAAGGTTTTAGTGGACTACTATTTCTTAACCTATGTTTCATGGTATGCTCAGTTCCTTGAACTTATGCTACACCATTAAGGACCATTATCACATTATGTCATGTATGTCCTCAATTTAGACCTCTTTAATAAATTCCTACCTCTAATACTCTACTCTCAGGCCTTAGTTAAGGTTCAAGGATATGTATGGTATTCTTTCTGAGTTTATGTCCATATGTTCTATCACTTCAGCAACACTCCTTATGTTAAGATAGTGGTGATGAAAAACTAGATGAACAATGGTTTAGATGGGAGAGAGTAAATGTCCCTTATTAGGAAAAAGTGTTGTATGCTTATTTTATCTAATTCTGTAAGAGTAAAGAAAGATCGAGGAAAAGCTTTGGTATATGTCATAGATAGCTGAGAATTTTTTGTGTTCCGTTTTAGAGATAATTCATGAAATTGTTATTGAGAGAGATATTAGAGAATATAGAAAAAAAGTTCCTAGATTGGTTGCTTTCCTAGAGGTTCATATGTGGTTATAATGATAGGCTTGAATGTCATAATGCCATATCAGTGGATGAACGCAATGTGCACTAGTGAATTCCTAATTAAGGCTCGGAGTTAGTTGTTGAAGTGGTAATGAGTATTATTCTTAATATGAGAGCTCCAAAAAGAATAGGATATTGTATCATGTAGTTTAGACTAGTATTATTGTGTCATGTTTAGTTCCTTGACATAGAATTAGTCTTGAACACAGTGAGAGTATGTAGTTTAACTGAAGACTTTGGTAGGATTAGTCACCTATACCCATGTGAAGGTTATAAGTTGCATCAAATAAAGCATAGTATTTAAGAGGAAAAGTATAATTGGGAAGAGTGTTTGAGAAATGTTGTTAAGCTTGAAAGTTAACAGCTGCATTGCCTAAGGCATAGTAAACTTATTCTTGCTTCTGTTCTATATGCCTATATTCCATGTTATATAGCTTTAGCTCTGTTGTGGTTCCTTATTCGAATTTCATACTCAGATCATGCCCAAACTTCTTTCCCTCGATTGGTATTAGAAATTATGATAAAGAGAATCTGAGGAGACTTATATTCTTTTCTTAGTAACTCTTGTATATTCTATCAACTAGTTATCACTTCATAGTTCTATGTGTACGATCGTGTCATGAATGGTTTAATGGAGTTCTAAAATTTTAGCATAGATTAACTCCAAATAGTCAATCAAGCCAGCTTAAAAATTAGGTTTAGGTTAAGGATTTTATCTTTTCAGCTCATCTATATCCTTCATTTGCAGACATGATAGCTAAGTACCTTTATTTTTTCACTTTTAACAACAATCCAGTATGAGTATGAGATTTTTCTCTTAGCATTGCACTCTTCTAATTTCATATTTGTATTGCTCTGTACGATTCCTATGTATGTGATCAAGTTCCATATGTATTAGTACTCTGTCAAAATATGATTCCAATAATGAAAGATGATCAACTTTAGAAATTCAGTTTCATATTAGTAACAATATTTTTTTCATCCTAATATCAGTGTACATTTGAGGATGAATAATATCAAGGGGGAGATATTATAATACCCTATAAAATCCTAGCTAACCTTCTTACCATTTGTCATATGTTTATAGGACCAAAATGATTACTTTTAACCATAGACAAGAGTCATGATCATTTACTTAGTGTTTCAATTGCTTTAGATGCAAAAAAATGTTGATTTGATAGCATTTTTCATTGATTGAGTTTTAGTATTCTATCCTACAAGATTAAACTTTATACGTATATAACATCAAGAATATATTGAGTTTTAGAGCTCAAGACCCACTAAATAAAGGTAATTTACACCCAGAAACTTAAGAGACCTTGCTAGAGAGTGTCTCCCTTGCCCAAATGGGTTAAGTTTAGTGATCACTCTTGTTAAGGTTAGATATCAATGGTAAGGTATAGAACAACTCTCTTCAATGTAGGAAAGACATTGGACTCCATGCTATCTCACAAAGTTTATATCGAATATAAGAATCTCCAACAGGAAAAGTATTGAATTTTAGAAACTAAGTGAATTGACTCACTTAATTTACTAGCTTTTGCTTTGATTATGCTTTATGGTATTTTCTCTTTTAGTTTTATTCATGGATATAGTGAGTCTATATACACTAAGCATGCATGGTTTTTAAGCTTATGATTACATTCCAAAAGTACTGACCATATATATGTCTGTATGGCTACATTATTTGACAAATGTAGGTCACAATTATAGATCACAATACCATGATCAGACAGTTCGTAGCTTCCAGCTAGCAAATAATACGTTCTCTTTATTCGAGGACTCTAGTTAGTTATAGATCTAATATTTTATTTTTATTCATTTGTATTAATTAGGGATAGCTGGGGGTTATGTCCCGGATACATATAATCAATATTTTTAGAGGCTTCATTAATAGTCTGTCAGAGTTTCCGTACTCTGTTTCAGTTTTCTTTTGTATAATTCAATGATGTAAATGTTTTTGAACAATATTTTGTTGAACATGTTCAGCTAATGACATTGTTTTTGCATAGTATTTTCAATTTTATGTATTTTAGTCAGTTGCTAACAAATTATGCTAATATTATGGGTTATCTTAGGATCACTGGTTGTTCTAAATATCGTGTGTCATCAAGGGGTAGTCTCAGGGAGTTAAAGATTACATTTTGTTCTTGTGCCTAAAAGCTCAATTTTTATATGAATTTTATGGATTTGATGATTAAGGTTCATACACATTTTTCATGCTTTTGAAATTATGATTATTCTTCATAATTTAAACTTTGTTTAGTACAAGAATTCATATTTCCTCATGTTTTTACTCATGTGATTGATCTTATGAATTGAGTTTTAGCATTTCAACATTAAATCTCATGTGTTGGTAAATGTACATGATTTCAGCATGATTCACTCAGTTTAGAAGCAATTCAGATTTTCTATCTTAAATTTTCTATGTCTGACCGTGTGAGGTCTTATATGAGGTTATTGACCCGATATTATGTAATTGGTTGTATTCTTCTTGGTGGAAAAACATCTAAGTTGGTATTTGTGTGCTATCAAATGGCATATTATGTTATAACTTACTCTATTGGTTTATGTACTATATTGGATCATGGATGGGTTGCCTATTGAGTTTACTTATGGCTCACATTGTTGCTATATTGGTTGAATTTGGAAATTCTCATTCTAGTTAGTTGTCAGCATTAGATCCTCATATCATATACATTAATGAAACATTGGTACCACCATGGAAATACTGGCTTTTTCTGACAGAAAATGTGAAATCATTAAAAATCCTTTGCTGATGTATGTGTCGGAGAGGAGTTATAGATATTAGATGGGTATTTGATATTAGATTATATATAGATTGACGAACCCCCATGTGTCCTATCTTGGGAGCACAACTCTCAAAGTGTATACACAGGTTGTGCAATAATCTCATGCATCACATCATCATCATCATCATCATCTTTATTGTATTTCATACACTATGTACATTTTATATTGTGTTTTCATTCTTAATGTGATATCTATCTATTTGTGCTTTTTTATTTTACTAGTATTTTTGTATATGTATATACTGTACAAATGTTAGTAGAGATGGTGTAGCTGTAATTTTGGGGCTTTTTTTACTACAGGTGACGTGCCAATATGTGCATTTTATATACTTTATTTTCTACTTTGCTCAGTCATCCTATAACACCTACTGAGTACAAGTAGACTGTACTCATAGATTTAGGTACGAGTGTACTGCATAGTAGATGATTCAAGTGGTGTTTGGAATATTTTGGAGATAGCGATCAATCTTTGATTCTCGAGTTGATCTACTACCTCCTCATTTTTAGTATACTTCTTGTTTTCGTATTCAGAGATAGATGAAGTTCCTTTTGGACTATAGTTGTATATTTTGACTTCTAGATGTATTTAGTTGGTTCTTACACTATGACACCAGATATAGGGAGATATATGGTATCTTTGTTATGAATGTTTCTGCTATTATTGTATATGTATGGTTAGACTTTATTTTGATGACTTACCTTGGAATTTGGTGTTGTTTTCCCTTTTCATATCAGTTTGGATGATAGGTTTATTTGTCAAGGCTTGCCGCGACAAGTTCCATAATGACCCTTGTTTTTTGGATCATGACAAATTGGTATCATAGTAGCCAGGTTCATTGGTTTCATTAGTGTAAGAACATGATGTCTATTAGAGTCTCGCGGATTATTATGCAGACTCTCATATTTATCTTTGAGAGACTAAGATATCTTTAGGAAACTTCCCTTACTTTGTTCCTTATCATATGGATTGTTTCATACCCTATTTTTTAAACTAAGTTTCACTTTTTTTATATGAAAAATGAGCACTAGATCCCATGAGGGTAGAGATGTTGATCCATCATTCAAGGAGAGAGCTCAGTCTAGAGAGAAAGTTGTTAGTCGTGGATGGGACCTAGGAAGTAAACGGGCACAAGGATCTACCTTATCTAGAGGTAGTACTATAGGTCTCTCCCCTGAGCCTCAGGTTGAGTATGCTAGTGAAATGGGTCCTACTCAGGTCCCACACAGTTCTTCGACCCCGATCCTTAAGGGGTTATTGATTTTCTCACTAACCCATTTAAAGGGTTCTCCTTTATGTACACCTGTTATTCCTACAACTATGAGTATTATACCTCCGTCTGTGCCAGTCTATCGATGGTGTTTCTTAGATTTTGAGTATGGATCCTTATATGGTACTGCAATCTATATATGGTATTCCACAGAATATGAGTATTGTTCCTCCTTCTGTGCTGACATTTGAGTATGGTATTCAGAGATTAGGAGTTTCGCCTGTATCTATGTTACCCCCTCTGGTGGGATCATAACCAGCCAGATTCACTATGCCTTATATTATTATGAGTATAGTTATGTCTTTTAAGGATCAAACGAGGTTTGAGAGATTTACTCATTTGGGTCCACCTAGGTCAAATAGTATTGTGGGCGAGGATGCCTATGAACTCTTAATTGATTTTCATAAAAAGTTTCATATTATTGTATCTCTTGAGTCGCGTGGGGTTGCTTACACTACCAACTAGTTGAGAGATGCAACCAGGGATTGGTGGATATCCTTTGTTAGTTACGGACCTCTTGGTTTGCCATTTATGACTTGGGATCAGTTTGTTGAGGCTTTTTTGGACAGGTTTATGCCTTACAATTTGAGAAACTAGAAGAGAGATGAGTTTGATCACTTGGAGCAAGGCTCCATGACTGTTGCAGAGTATGAGGCACATTTTGTAATGCCCTGAAGATACCACTGGACGTACATAGTGCTTAAGACTACAAATAGCCCCAAGCTAACCCATGATATCTATTCGGCTCTAAACTCAAGAAAATTAACTTAAAACATGAGCAGAAACTGAAGTAACTTATAAACTAGGTTATAATAAATGAATAATCTTAACAAAATACTACAACTCAATAAATTTCAAATTTATGTGAAGTTGAAAGAAAATATCATCTAACTAGTCTTGACAAGCTTCTAACTAAAGACTAAGGAGTCGTTAGGAAAAACCTCAGTTGATCCAAACTAAAAGAAAAAAACTAAAATAGTAGCAATAAACATCTTAAGTCTACCAAATATTGGCCCTCAAACTATGTGCACTCACCAACTAACTAGAAGTATATATTGGTGCTCGCGGTTAGTCGTGTCGCTGGGGACGTACACTAGAACCTATATTATGAAACAATGTAGCCACATAGACATATGTTGTCAGTACATCTGGAATGTACTGAGTATGTGGGGGTGAATGCAATAATTGAAATTGAAGCTAAAAATACTGACAAATCATGCAAACTAAGTGTAAAGAGACTCACATTGATTATAAATAAGACTGAAGGCTAAAAATTCATGAAGGCAGAAATTATAAGACAATATCTGAACAAAATTGTAAGTCATTACACTTAATTTTTGAAATCATCTTTTCTATGGGAGATACTCGTAACCGACTACAACACCCTAAGAGTATACCTTGGGCGCCACACGATGCTTACAGTCCTGAGGGACCACAACCTAACCCATGAGCTGGTACCTGCTGTGAGCACTAAGTAAAACTGATAATGACATAACCTATGTGGAATTTAACTAAGGAATATCATAAGGTATTAATTCATAAATCTGATAAAATTTGAAAGGCATAACTAATAATAATACTGATAAAACATCTGACAATGACAACTAAAATTGGAGAAACTAGCTGTCTGAAGTAGTCTAAAAAGCCTCTACTGACTGACTGAGGAACTGATGGGATAAACCCCCAACTAACTCCAACTGAATGGAAATGACTAAAACTAAGTAAAGTAATCTAAACTAAGTAAATCATGTCCTCGAAATATAAGGACTCATCACTGCTATGGCTGATAGTTTAGAAAATCTATGTGCAATTCGAGAACTAAGCATCTGAACCTCTGATATGATACATCATAGCACAAAAAATAGTATGTGATCAGTACTTTAAATGTACTAGTATGCTAAATGAGGTAGGATAAAATGCATAGTTTCATGAACATGAATAATAACTGTCTGAATATATATATATATATATATATAACATGGAATAATGAATAGAGTACATGAAATCTGTAGATACTAAGGATATGTAAAATCTATAAATACTAAGGATACATGAAATTTGTAAGTATTGAGGATGCATGACCAAGCATATAACATGTTCTAAATAAAATTTTTAAATGCTAAAATTTGATAACTAAATCATTAATATTTGTATGCTATAGTCAATCATCTGAAACTGAATTACTGAACTGATTATTAGACTGAGACTATGGGAGGTATCATCTAAATGATATGACCCAATCTAAGCTAATCGGGGTCCAACCTATAACCCTAGTTGAAAGGGTGTTAGTATTGTGCCACGGGTACTAACGTTGGTTGTGTGGATCCGCTATACTTATGTACTATCCCGAAGGACTAATGGTGTCAAGCTTAAACTGATAGGTGACTTCTTATATCCTATGCTAGCTACATAGTTCTGGAGTACAGGGACTACTACTACAACTCTGCCTATCTAATGGGGATGTCGTTATCTCTGCACTCGCTCGATGCTAAATCCTAGTCCCAACTGAACTGACTCGGAATGCTGGATTGTTCTAAGGTTAACTGATTTTGATGACTGACTAAACTGATAATACTCATAAAATATTTTAAAACTATTCTGAAGTTATTAAGACTAGGTAAAATTCTATGTTTCGAGTATTCATAACCCCCAGGACTCAATAGCAATAATAGTAAAATGGTACTTAAGTTTGGAGGACATAAGATGAAAGCTTTTATCAAATATTCATTCTTGTAGGTATTTCATTGAACACTTGGTATGCATGGTTTAGTCTAAACATGAGAATATTTTAAACTTGGCATAATAGCATGATTTCAACATCAATAACACTTAATCATGGTTTAATTTAGTAAATAGCAACACTAAAACATGTGGGGTTTGATAAAAACAACAATTTCATGTAAGCATGGTATAAAGTCAAGATTCATGGATATTTATGGTTGAAATCCCAATTTAAAATCATAATAACGTGTAAAGATCATAACTTTGTATTTAAAATTGGATACTTGGGCTCCAAGGTGAAAGGAACCCATGGATGAACACTTAACATACCTAGGTTGATGAATTTATGAGAGTTGATGGTGAATTTCTTGAGATTTAATCTTGAATTTTGAAGGTTAGGTTTTCTATTTGAGAGAGAATGCTCTTGATTAAAGAGGAATTGACTAAAATAATGAATAAGTAGGCTTTGACGTCGTTAATTTGGCATTTTAGATTGATTAGGGTCATAGAAAAAGACCCCACTGCCCCCCAAAATAATTAAACATTTTCATCACTGGAATCCCATTTTTGGGCTTCACCACGATGTAGTGTCATTGCAGTGAGGCACTGGAATTTAGCTTAAACTGTATTCCATGGAAAAGTGCAAAAATGCACTTTGACCCGACGCGGTGGAATCATATTTCATCACTGGAAATTGACTAGTGCGAACTGGCACTTTGGCATGATACGGTGCCAATCGTGGAGCCTCACTAGAAAGTGACAATTGTGAAATGTCCGCTCGATGTGAATTGATGCTTATCGTGGAGCCTCACTAGAAAGCGACAATTTCAAAATGGCACATCGACACGACACAGTAATGCTCATATTGAGCTACTGCTTTCACTAAAAGTGTCATAACTTCTCACCTGAGCATGGGATTTGGGGAAAATTTGTATTTTTGACAAGATAATTCAATTTCCTACCATTTGGTGGTTCATGGTCTTGAAAATTCTGAGTCGAACAAAAGATATACTTGTTTGAAGTCGACTAAGGCAATATTCTTATAGAAGATTTCAATCGGTAAGGGTTATTTTGATTCGTCTAATACCTGGAGTTATTTGGGGCCTTAATATACCTCAAACTAACTGGCCTTAATATACCTCAAACTAACTCATAAAACTATCAAAGAACAATAATATACTATGCATGATCTTGAAACTTGACTCTAGCATTGGTTTGGATTTTTCGAGTATTATACCAACATAAACTATGCGAGCAATTTGTAGTCCGATGTCTAAAAACCCCATCGAAAGGGCCCAATATACTTTTCTAGGGTATAAAGGCTAACTATGGTAATAACCTAAACATGTCTGATTGGTAAAGTTGAATAATATATGGCATACTCATTAGGACAAGCTACATGCCTATTTCGATAAGTTGAATAATAACATACTCTAAAAAATCATTCTATTGCTCGTACTATATTTATAAATTTCACCTTCAAATAAGCATATGAGTTGATAAGTCTGAAAACACAATATGCTACTATTTCTATCTCAGATTCTTAATTTCCTATATGAACTTCACAGCTTGTCTGAAATGTTATATCAAAACTTAAATATTATCATGTAGCAATGCTTTTGAGTCCCAAACTAGTAAACTTGAACGTCTTGTAAACTGAGTACGTAATGCCCAAATTGTAATCTTTATCAACTCATGAAACTTCATCTCAAATTTTCAAAACTCAATGCTTGAACTCATTTTGGTAGATAGAACTTAAATAATCATGAATGCATATCCAAAATAATATGCAATACATTATTAAACATTATAAAGTTGAGCATAAGAAAAATGGGTGTGAACTCTCGTCATGAAATCCATAAACTCATGTAAGAACTCAACTTTTGGCCACAATAATGGAATATAATCCTTGTCCAAACCCCACATACCATGAATTAGTAAATTTCTTGAGGGAAATTTAAATTGAAACCTTGCGAGTTTGAACTTTAGTGAAAAACTCTTCTTTTGTGTTCTTAGGGGTTTTAGGAGAAGAGTTATCATTTAATATGAGTAATGAGGGTGGGAATCGTGTTATTTATGATTAGAGAGGTTTTTAATTGGTAAAATACTAAAAATCCCTCAAAGAAAATAGAAAAAACAAAATTGGCATTTTGGTGCCCTTGGATGTGGAACACCCTTATCGCACCAGTCCAAGGGCGTAGCACACTCTTATCGTGGACCCTCAATGGTTTTGAGTCACGAAATGACCCCAAATGCACCCCAAAAATTCTGAAACACTTTCTAATGGCCTTTTTATCATTCCTTATCATAATTCAACTATGAAATAATCATTAAACATGAAGGAGGTACCAAAACATGGACTTGGAAGAATTTCTTACCTCATACTGACTCTGTGCTAGAAGTGAATAGGTGAGGATATCAAGTCATCACATTTTCCTCTGCTTACCAAGTCTCTCCCTTAATCTTTTGGTTTCTTCAAATAACCTTTAGGAAAGAAACTTCTTTATTACTTAATCTTTGAAGTTGTCGATCAAGTATTTGAACTAGAATCTCTTTGTACGACAAATTATCTTTCACCCCAATACTTTCTATGTGTACTGACAATGACTAACTCTGATGGAAGATCTAACTCATAAGCAACTTTATCAACGTACCTCACAATTTTATAAGGACTAGTAATCAGGGACTAAGCTTTCCTTTCCTTCCAAATCTTAGTACCCTCGTTATGGGTGACACTTTTAAGAACGCCTAATCAATCATTTCAAACTTTAGTTCCCTTATCCTTACATCTATATATGATTTATCATGACTTTGAGAGGTTTTAAACCTCTCATGAATCAACTGATTCTTTATCATGTCTTTAAGAATAGAATTCGATCCCACCAAGGCCGCTTCCCTTACTTTGAACCAACCTACAGGTGATCTATATCTATGTCCATACAAACTTTTAATGGAGCCATCTAGATCCTAGAATGATATGTATGAAGTTTAAGAGGGGGTGAATTAAAATTTTCTTCTGTGAGTCGACTACTTACTCCTCACAGTTGACTCACCTGTAGATCAAAATACTTCACAAACAAATTAAACATAAATAGTTAACCATGTAAATAATAAAGCATAAAGTAAACAACACAGAGATTTATCCTGGTTCAGCATACCAATCCAATGCCTACGTTCAGTCCCCTTGGATTTCAAGTTTACTTTTGATCATTGAAGGTTTGGTTCAAGTACAATGATAGGAAACAAGTTCGAAATACCTATTTTGCTCTTCAGTCGTGTGACACAACTTTAGTTGATGTTACAAAGATGACTCAATCATACTCTTTACATAATAATCGTAAACTAACATTACAGAGCTTTGTGTGACTAAGAATGAAACACTTTGAATTTTCTCATTGAAGTTGCATAAAAAATATCTATCTTTGGTCTTCTCCTTTTATAGTCTTTGGCTGCTATCCTTCATAAGGAAACCCATGGGACTTCTTCTCAATCAAGGATATGAATTAATTCCTTGATTGAGGGATGTAGACGTGTATAATGTCCATATCAAATATGTCCATATACGGCTTTGAATCACGTCTATATAAGATATGTTCCTGATCTATATTTCCTTTTTTTATTTTGATGCCTTGGTGATATACTTGTGATATCTTCTTTTCTTGATTGATTCGTTCTTCCATAAATTTGGAGATTGCAACCATGATTGTTAAAGGGTTGATCCTTCTTTTATTTTTGTGATTCTTAATTGATTTGCTTGCCTTGCCAGGGTCCTCCATATCATTGTATAATGTTTTTTCATAATATTTAGGACTATGATGATCCTTCCATTTATATTTTCATGAATGATTTTACTTGGATATGGTGGATGTGTTTCCATTCTTGATGTCCTTCTATTTTTGAAGTTGGATTCCTTTATCTTTTCATTATTACCAGTTGCAGAGATACACTTGTGAGTTTATCATTATTAAAAATTATTAAAACATTAACTTATGAGGTTAAAAATGTATTATTATACTCGAACTCAATAAGGCTAAATGATCATACCAATTTCCTTTGAAGTCCATCAAACAAGCTCTCAATATATCTTCCAATGTTTGAATCGTACGCTCAGCCTGACCATCTATTTTCGGATGAAAAGTCGTACTGAACTTCACCTTTGTATCAAGGCCCTTCTAAAGTAATTGTCAAAACTGAGAAGTGAATTGTGTAACTTGGTCTGAAATAATGGATAAGGTAATCCTATGGAGCCTTACTAATTCAGGAATATACATCTTAGCATAATCTTCCACTATATTTGAGGTTTTTACGGGTAGAAAATGGGTTGATTCGGTCATTCGATCCATGATAACCCAAATTGAATCGTACTGATATCTAATGTCTCCCAAGATTACACCTCCAAGAAGTATAATATGGTATCTATCAAATATATAACCCAATATAGGGTAGCATCAAACTAGCAGGGAATAGACAAAATAAATATCACAAACTTGCTGAAGTAGCCAAAAAAGTTCTTGAAAAGTAAATAGGGGGATTTTTCGAGAAAAATATTAATTGTAACAGATCTTGGTCACTTTGGATTGAAATTAATATGATATGAACGCTAGGACTGTGTTCCCCTTGACTTCCTAACTCTATAGACTTATCATTCTCCGTCAAACTATTCTAATTTCTTGCATGCAGAATCTGCCAAGTTATGCATCACCAACAACTTGTGAACATCCTTTTTAAATTTAACTCGTCACATTTTGAGTCTCAGAGTGTCACCTTACTAACCCTTGAGCTAGACCTAGGTTAACTATTACCTTATGAGTGTCCAGTTAATTAGGTGAAGGTTATTAGCTTTAAATTACTGTTGTGATCTTCTTTTCCTAATCTCTACCTCTTTTTTGAGTAGGTATTGAATACAAACAGGTTCTCAATATCAGCTGTCGTTCAGAAAGAAATCACACTGAAGAATATCACTTTACTTTTGAGAATATTAACTAAGAATGACTTTGAACTATCTTTACTTTGTTGTTCTATCAAGGTTCCCATAACCCTAATTAGGTGGTTTAGCTACTCTTGTTTACATAACATCCATTGAATTCATAAAAGAAAGCATATGAATTATCTTACAATAATTTAAGAATAAAAACCAAAATCTCAAATTTATATTCAATTGTAAAAATCAAGAACAAAGGATTCGAAGATCAAAAGTCGAATCTCAGAATCAATATAGTGTTATGAATGTAAAGAGTGCATAAAAAAGGGTAGTCCGGTGCACTAAAGCTACCGCTATGCGTGGTGCTTGGGGAAGGACCCCACCACAAGAATATATCATACATAGCCTTACCCTGCATTTCTGCCAGAGGCTGTTTCCAAGGCTTGAACCCATGACCTCCTGGTCACATAGAAACAACTTTACCAGTTACTCCAAGGACTCCCTTCAATATAAAGAGTGTGTAAACTAATACAAAATCACCAAAGGATTATTCATACAATACATCAAAATCCTAAAAATCCTATCCAAAATGAAAAAGGAAAACTGAGTCGGTAATAACTTATTGACGCACTTACGGGCCGTAGGTACTAACTACGGACCCCGAGGTGGGTCGTAAGTCTCAGCTCAAATCTCCATGTTGCCGAACACCTACTTATAGTACTTACTAGGGGATAAAGTGTTACTTATGCCCTGTAAGTAGCTTCCGTAAGTGTCACACAAAATTTGGCATCTTCAGAAGTTTCAAAACTTTTTATTCTGACACTTACAATGGCACATACGGCGGACATAAGTCCTACTTACGGCCTGTAAGTCGGTTCGTAAGTGGGTTCCTCTACTACACTTCAATTTTTTTTTCTTCTTTTCAGCTCTAGAACCTAGTTTCCTAAAAAACAAACACAAAAACACATCATATCTAACAAAACAGATCTAAGTTCTTGCATAATTTTTTATTTTAAGCATCAAAAGTGCCATGAACCCATGACACATCAACACCCTTAATTTATAATGTTTGCATGTCCTCGGGAAACAAACACATAAAAAGCACAGCTCGATGCTTCCCAGGAGAAACCTTAGGCACCTACGGCAGTTGACTCAATTTCAGCTCAAAATTCTCATCCCCTCTTATTTTAAACTTTTCAAAAATAACTATGTGGATCTATGTAGCAGAATAATACAACACAAAGGAATCAAGATATGGAATTACATTAGCAACAAATAACCAAGTAATTATGAAAGATACACTATCCAAATAGATAAGCAACTAGCAATACAACCCATATATCCTCACAATAAGCAAGTCCCATTCTCATAGAATGATCATGCATGTTAATGTGGGGATGATATCAAGAGACTCACACTAAGAAAAGATGTTTCAATCAATGTTCATAAAATACCTTAGGCTTGATCTTATTTTTTTTACCTTAGTTTATTCAAATAGTCGAACTAGGATCACTATAGGACTCATTCGATTTATAATATAGGCTTGGGAGCTGGTATGGCGTATTTGGGAATATAGTGACTAACCCTTCTTGAAACTACAACTATATTTATGCTCCACTTTTCAACCAATATTTCTTTTATTTCCTCCTTATTTCTACCCTTTTCTATTTTATTGCTTATTCAGGTTGGGTACAGTTTCTTTATTCTGTCTTTTGCTTTTCTATTTTACTTTTCTTTCTTTTTTTACTACTTTGACCATACCCAACCCCACTTTCTTTTCTCTTATTCAAATCTTTATTCATACCTAATTTTAAAAATACACCCATATAATAGTCACCCTCAACTTTGATAATTTACTAGAGTTGAGATGCATAATGTCCAAGAAGGGACCAGGACTAAAACAGGTTCATTGTACTCAAATCTAGGAAAGTGAAAGGTGAAAATAAGAAAATGGGTCAATATAGGCTCAAATTAGGGCTCAAAGGATACTAACGAATATTTGAATGGTCATTTAAGCTAAGAGTGGACTAATTCAAAAATGTTCTATGATCATATAATTAAGGCAAGACTAACCGAGAAATTTTAGATTAAAGGCACAAGGGAACTATGTAGGTATCTTACAAACATATGGTACCAAGTTATATTACCAAATACTACCTATACTAGTTCATGAAAATGCTATGCTATGATTACCTTGTCCCTAATCATAATGCCGTAATAATATTCACAATAGTCACACCATATATTTACAGCACACAATTCACAAAATAGTGGAGGGGTATCAATTTTCAAAACACTTAAGAACAAACAAATAAAAAATATATCCATTACCCTTAGGTTCCTAAATTTTCTCCTAATTAAACATAGACAACAAAAAACACATAAAACAAAACACAATATGACCTAAAAATGCAAGTTCTACTAGGATAATGCAGCTGACGGGAAAAGAAACATAATGACAAAAACCCTCGGTTGTGGTATATGCCTACCCAAACTAAAGATTGTGCACTATCCCCAATGCATAACTATAATATAAAATAAGGGATGAAGACATACCTAGGATGATCTAGGCATCCGAATAAGACTTTCCCCTATCGGGGGTACGCTATGGCTCTACTAAAGTAGGTGGTGGTGGGGCATGACTAGAAGATATATTTGCTGCTCTCTCAACATACCTCTTTGCATCAATCAATGCTAACACAACTGAGTCACGAGATGCATTTTTTAAATCCTTCCCAAAGTCCATAGTAGGGTCTTATAGCTCCTCCTCTTGACTTCTCTTAGTCCCAATAACTAGGGCCACTTTATCATGACTAAATAAATCAAATGACATTAGTAGAGATAGAGGTAATAGATGTGTGATAGATAGAATGACTAGAACCTAGTTCTCTACTAGTGATCGTACCTCGATTTGTAATATGTCCATCTTCTCATGGAAGCCAAATAAATCATGATTCTAGTGCTTATGTAACCGTGCAATCATCCCACCCTTAAAGTTATCAATCCAAGCATAAAGCTCCTAGTATACTCTGCCATATCAGCCCTCAACCTCGCTTCCACTCGGGACTCAACAGTCTATAGAGTAGTTCAGAACAAAGGCAGGATCTGTGCAAATAATGTAGCTAAATGACTCTGTGTAGGTGAGGTGGGCAGTCACCTCATCTTATCGATCAACAATGAACTAAAAAAATTCGCATAGCATACCAATTAAACCAGTAATTATGGGGCGAGGGAGCAAAGTAGATATCTCATCTAGCTCAAATGTAGAAGTTAGGAATGGTGTATATGTGGTATTGACCTCCTTATAAGTAGTAGAATTCTCAATCTTAGCTCTCTTCTCACCCATATCAACAACAACAGTAATATCTGGCCTCTTAATATGCTCTGCTTTAATAGTGGGCCCCTTAAAATGGGCCAAAATAGTAGTAGGAGGTGGTTGTACTCTCTATGCAAGGACTGGGTTTGACACATCCTTTATCAAACTAATATCAGTTGTACACATCACCATAATTCAACTAAAGAAAAATAGAGGATGGTGGTCTCACTGAATGCTCTAATATGGATCTCCAATCGAAAATCTCAAAAAATCTATGTCATAGCCAACAAGTAAGCTGGCAATTGAGAAAAATATATACCATGTAAGTATATTGTCCAAAGAAGTCTGACTCACTCTATGATGTACCATGGTCCACCAAAAATTCACCATAAAATGCAGCAATAGGTGGCCTCATCATCAAACTTAATATGGGTGGCTATCCATCTATCAAAATCAAGTCTCTATCAGCTGTGATCTAAATTTTTCATGGCATACCTATACCATGCTAGTCTCATTCTGTATTAAAACTCAGTTGTCGATGTTGGTCCCTTATACTCTTGACCAAATATCACTCGGCAGATGGCCGCCTAAAAAATATCTATTCACACCTCCTAACCAAAGTATTGTCCAATTGAGGTTGCTTAACTCCTCTACCCTCAGGTAGGGTAATTAAAAGATCATCAAGGAATATGAGAAATAGAATTCTTGAACTAAAACCGAGATATTTAAACCTTAGGCCTAGTCATCCACCCCAATTGATATCTATCAAATGAGGCATGTAGGTTTGGTACTCCTGCTAGCCCTATCAAATCAATGCTAACCTCTGCTGAGACACTTTGCTTCGAACGACCCCACTTTATGATGAAGTTATCTCTCTCAAAGATGTAATGCATCCCCTCCACATACCATCTCAAAAAAATCACAGCTATAGGTACAACCAAGATATATGTGGAGCCAGAGCCTGGTGCAGCTGGTAGTATAACTATGGGTTAAGTGTCATATGTATCCAATTGGGTATGAATTAATAATGGTTAAATATATTGTGGAACTAGGGATACACCCTTTTCAGACTAGGGTGTAGTAGAACTGGATATTGACTTACTAAATGAATCGGATTCATCCTCTGACCCCTCCTTACACTAAGACCCAGGTATATCCTCCTTATCTCTAGAACCATAAAATAATCCAGAGTGAACCTCCCCTCCGGAACTTGATCCTAATTGTACCTTATTGCTGAATCACCATTTTCCTCTTTAGATTAGGAAGAAAGTGGTAGTGATGTCTAGGCTGACTACTTTCTTATCCTTTGAACAGGTCTAAGTGGTGTGGTATGGGCCTCTACATATGATGGTGCAGGTTGATATCCCAACAGAATAATAGATAGTATGGGCTGGGGACTCGTCTAATAGGATCTGGGGCAGGCTGAATGCCTAATATGGCAATAACTGCTATAGATGTATCCTATTTCTATGTTCATCCTTGATTCTATTATAGGGCCTATGATGTGCTATCCTAGAAATGCACGACGCTTGTATTTCTCTCCCATAACCCTGCATTTTTATCTTCCACCTTATCTCCACAGCTTTGGGTGACCCCTTCCCCTTCCTCTTTTTTTTGTTTCAAGCATGGCTATACGATGTAGAGTGAAGAACGGAGAAAAGAAGTCTGTTGTTTTATTTTAAAAAACTCATAGAATAAGAAATTTAGGTTTACTGTCAATCCCTTTCTTTTTTCTTTATTTTATAGCTACGTATTCTTTGTTATATTATGGGGTCCCGAAGCACAAGGGGATTTTCCTCGTTGGTGCCAATTATGTGGTTTGTGTGACTGAGTCTTTTCGGTATCAACAACAAGGAAGAAACAATCATAAATAGCAACTAACTATGGCTCTTATCCTAGACAACATCCTAGACATAGGGGAGATCGGAGCAAGACGGAACGCTTTGACTCTGGAAGGTCAATGACTTTCTAGTGGAAATGCCAGTTTCTAGCTATTTGGTTCAAGTCTTTCATTCTTCCAGAACGATGGTGCTTGAATCCTATGGGTTAGACTACCCTAAAGCAAGCAGGAGTCACAAGGTAATCCTCCATGAAGCTACTCCGCTCAGGAGACTCATCTCAGAGCCTAGACTAAACCCATTTCTTTGTTACATGTGTTTGGTGCCATTGTACCTAAAAAAGTAGTTGTTAGTGCCTAAAATATAAGAATGGACCAAAAAATTTGAAAAATTTGGAAACCACAGGAAGCACTAGCTACGACCCTACTTATGAAGGCCGTAAGTAGTGCCTACGTGGGCATAGGTACCTTTGTAAGTAGCAGAAAAAACCCTGAAATTCTAGGGGTTCAGGTCTAACACTTATGAGGCTACTTATGCCCTTATGTGTACTACTTACGAGGCCTACAAGTAGACTCGTAAGTGACCTTCAGAGAGTTAGTCAATTATTCTCAAATGTTTTATCCAACACAGTGTATATTTTTATTTTTAGCCCAATTTTTTAGACTACATGTATCAATATAATTTCATAGGTATCGCACATGTATTTTAGGTTGTTCCCTTCACTATTCAACTTTTACTTCCATATATTAAGTAATCGCAGGTTTCCCAAACAGAAAACATGCAATAATTTCACTTTTATCCATTTTAGGCTCCATTTTTTTCAAGAATTTATCACAAAGTATCAATTTTAGGCTATGACAAGCATTATTTTTTAAATTCCATAATCAAGAACATGTTTCTACTAGAGATGGGGCAAAAATTATTACCTGGATTCAAAGAGACTTGGAAGTAGAAGACGAATAATGTGAACTTTAGCCTTACTCTATAAATTGAACATGTAATGTGGTGTGGGTGAGATGAACTTTAGTTTTTATACTACTTAAAGGTAGATGATGAGATTGAATTTAAGTGAGAGTTTCAAATTTTTAAAGTATTAGTGTAATGGGAGTTGGGTTTTGGGTTATAACAGTAAGGGTAGGCCATTTTGGGTCGTATCTTCACGGGTCCGATCTGGAATTTCAAACTTGGACCAAAATTTTTTGAACCAATTACTGGGCCACTTATTACTCGTAAATACCACTTACGGGCCCCGTAAGTTGATCCATATGTGGGACCTGTAGGTATTTCAACTTTGATTTTGATGACCCTCATAATTAGGGTCAAAGTTGTACTTACAAACCCATAAGTGGGTGCATAAGTACAACTTTAGAGACCCGAAAATCCCCAATAATTTTCTGACAGCAACAACACCACTTACCTGTCGTAGGTGGACTTAAGTCCCGCATAAGTGGGTCAGTAAGTCCACTTACCTACACTTGTCTGAATTTTGCAAATTTTACCAGTTTCCAGGTGTTTTCCCATTCTTTAAATCTAAAAAAAATGAAAACAAACCGAACACTAAAACATTGTATTTCCTCCCAATCAACACTTGATTTAACATCATAGCACGACGTGGCTATGTTGGATACTCAGACTTCACCAATAAGCCCATAGGTTGCCTCCTATGAAGTGCCTGATTTAACATCAGAGCACAACTCAGTTGTCTTGGATACTTAGATGTCGACAAGTCTTACATCAACACAAGCTTTCACTTCATCAATATTTCCCATATAGTGCTTAACATATTGCCCGTTCACCTTGAATGGTGCTTCAACATCTCAAATAAACTCAATTACACCATGTGGGAATACCCTAACCACAATGAATGGCTCATATAACCTAGAATTTAACTTTCTAGAAAACAAGCAAAGTCTCAAATTATACAACAAGAATATATCACCCCGTCAAACTACCTTTTTCTCAATCTTCTTGTCATGATACAGCTTCATCTTCTCCTTGTACAAATTTGAACTCTCATAAGCTCAGAGAAGGAATTCATCCTACTCATTCACCTTACACATTCTTAGGCTTGCAGCATCGCTTCACTAGAAATGTAGCCCTTTCAATGCCCATAGTTCTTTATGCTCAAGTTCAACCGACAAGTGGCAAGACTTGCCATTCACAAATTGGTATGGAGAGGCACTTATGGGGGTTTTACAAGGTGTATGGTAATCCCAAAGGGAATCATCTAATTTCCTTGACCAATCAATCCAATTGGCACTCATAGTCTTCACTAATATAAACTTGATTTCATGATTGGAGACCTCAACCTACCCACTTATTTGTGGATGGTAAGATGTTGCCACCTTATGTTTTACACCATACTTCTCAAGCAGTCTCTTAAATAGATGATTACAAAAATGGGATCCACCATCTCTAATAATAATACTTGGAGTACCAAACCTCAAGAATATGTTATTCTTCAAAAATTTGTGACATGGTAACCCTCATTATTAGGAAGCGCAACCACTTCCACATACTTAGAAATATTGTCAACAACCACCAATATATATTTCATACCATACGAACTCACAAATGGACCCATGAAATCAATCCCCCATACATTAAATCACTTAAGCTTAAGAATTTGTATCAGAGATCATGCTTCCATGAGATACTTCCTTAGTACTGGCATTTGTCACAGACATGAGCAAGTCATGTGCATATTTTTAAATAGTTGGCCATAGCCACATTACAAGGTCTTATAGGTTGTGTGAGTACCCCCATAAATACCCTCAATTGGGGATGAGTGACAGATCTTAAGCAACATCTCAACTTCAGGAATACACCTCTGAATCATACTACCCACACAAACCCAAAATAAGAATGGCTCATCCCAGAAAAACTTAAGTACCTCATGCATAAATGCTTTCACTGCTGAAACGATAAGTCTCGGGAAAAGGTCACTTGCCAAATAGTTCATGAAATCTACAAACAAGGGGATTAAGTCTTATGATGATGCCAAGTTCTGCTTATCTGGAAAAGTATCATCAATATCAAGTTCATCCCCTAATTTGAGTATTACCTCTTCTTCTAGGTAGGATAGATGGTCTTCTACTAGATTCTCTATACTCTTTCAGTCCTTGACCTCAAAATCAAATTCCTACAGTAATAGTACCCACCGAATCAACCTAGGATTTGTATCCTTCTTTTCCATAAGGTACCTTAATGTTTCATGATCAGTATGCATAATGACTTTGGTCCCAATCAAATGGGACCTAAACACCTCTAAAGTGAACACCATCATAAGTAACTCATACTCAGTCACAATATAATTTTTCTGTATGGGGTTGAGTTCTTTACTTGCATCATATATGGCATGAAGTAATTTTTTTGTCTTTGGCCTAAGAAATCTCCTAAGGCCAGACCACTAGCGTCACGTATCACCTCAAATAGAAGAGACCAGTATGGGGACACAATGATCGAACCAAAAATCAACTTCTCTTTTAAGAACTCAAAGGCCTTGAGGAATGCATCATCAAGCACTAACTTCACCTCCTTCTCCAATTTATACAATGTATTTGCAATTGTGGAGAAGTTCTTGATGAACCGCTATAGAACCATACATGACCCAAGAAACTTCTAATACCCTTGATAGATATAGGTGGTGATAATTTTTCAATCACCTCAATCTTCACCTGATCAACCTCTATACCATTTTTTAAAGTCTTGTGCCCAAAGATTATACCTTCTTTCACCATAAAGTGAAACTTCTCCCAATTAAACACTAAGTTGCACTCCTTATACCTCTGAAGTACATTCGCCAAATTAGCCAAATAGTCATCAAAAAAATCACCCAAGACCAAGAAATCATCCATAAAGACTGCTAAATTATCCTCTACCATATCAGAAAAATGGATATCATACAATGTTGAAAGGTGGTAGAAGAATTACAAAGTTTGAAAGGCATTCTCTTGAATGCAAACGTACCATATAGACATGTGAAAGTGGTATTGTATTAGTCTTTGAGGGTGATAGAAATTTGATTATACCCTGAATAACCATCAAGAAAATAATACCATTCTCTACTTGCGAGATGATCTAACATTTGACCCATAAATGGCATACGAAAGTGATTCTTCTGCGTCCAAGTGTTCAGCTTCCAATAATCCATACAAAATATCCATTCAGTAACTGGTCTCATGGGAACTAACTCATTCTTCTCTGCTGGAACCATAGTTATCCCACTTTTTTAGCACACTGAACTAAACTCATCCACTTGTTATCTTCAATAGGGTAAACCACACTTGCATCTAACCACTTGATAAGTTCCTTCTTCACCACCTCTTGAATAGGTGGATTTAGAT